>NW_021319178.1:1725502-1728621 GCF_001605985.2 Dendrobium catenatum
TATACGGAATTTACACAAAAATCCTACAAAATCACAATTCACCAAATTACAATAGAATGTTCACGACAATAATATAAGACTATTACTCTACTGAATCAACATCAATAAACATCCTGATATTTTTCTATTCGATCAAAATTGCATAGAACCCAAAATAACAGGTGAAATTGTTCCAGAAAACAATCAAATCATGTAGAATATTCATATCTATAACATATTAAAAGTTGTGCGGTGAAAGTTGTGTCAATACAAAATCGGGTCCATTTTTCAATCACAAAAACACAAAACAGGTCACAATACGATCAAAACTCAATATCTCTGAAAACAGAAATAGGATTCAGAGTCCTTACAGCGAGATAAACAAATTGTTCAACAGCGGTGATGGATGAAAAGCGCTCCGCGGCCTCCTAAACCAAGCTTTTCCTTTGCTTTTCTTCTCTTTCTCTATCCTCAGATATTTTCGTTTTTATAAAAATGTTTTCTCTCTCCTCAAAATGAGCTGATTTCCTTATAACATAAGCCTGATCGGCCCGGCCGATCGCCACATCGTCCTGGCCGATTAGAACAAAATCTAATCGGCCCGGACGATTCCTCAGGCCGATAATTTCGGTTTTGCTCTTGGTGATCGTCCCAGGACGATCCAAAATCGGTCTGGACGATCATATTCCAGAAAAATCAGCTATCTCACTGCACTGATCGTCCCGGACGATCTCAATATCGTCCCGGACGATCCTGGGAGAAAAACTCAAATCTTGGAAGGCAAAACAAAGGAACGAGCTCTCATAGTTACATTTCAGTACTGCTTTTCATCCGCAGACTAATGGAAAGTCTGAGAGGACTATTCAGGTATTAGAAGATCTTCTGAGATTATGTGTTTATGATTTTGGAGGCAGTTGGGAAGATCATATCCCACTGATAGAATTTGTTTATAATAACAATTTTCAGTCCAGTATCAATATGGCACCTTACGAAGCTCTGTATGACAGAAGTGTAGAACTCCTTTGACTCTGACTGAAGTGGGAGATATGAAAGAAATGGGTTCAACTTTTATGGATGAAACTGTTAAGAAAATCAATCTGATTAAAGAAAGATTGAAAGCTGCACAAGATCGACAACAAAAGTATTACAATCAGAAGCACAAGTTTGTTGAATTTCAAATTGGTGACTTTGTGTATGTCAAAGTCAGTTCGATGAAAGGCGTCAACAGATTTGGAAGAACGAGCAAGCTCGGTCCAAGGTATGTCAGACCTTTTGAAATTCTCAAAAGGATTGAAAATTCTGCTTATAGATTGTTATTGCCTGATCAAATGTCTGATATACATAATATTTTTCACGTATCTTCTTTGAGAAAGTGGATGTCTGATTCTGAAAAGAAACTGTCTGCTGATGATGTGGAGATTCAGGAGAATCTACAGAACAAGGAAGAGCCTGAACAGATTTTAGCTTATGATGTTTACAAGTTAAGAAATAAACAAATTCCGATGGTTAAAGTTCAGTGGAAGCATAGAACAGCACGAGAGGCGACTTGGGATAAGGAGTCGGATATGAGACAGTCATATCCACATCTGTTCTGACTCAGTTTTATTTTGGAAATGTCGAGGATGATATTTTTCTGAAGTTGTGGAGACTGTGAAAGTTGTTTTCCTTCTAGGATCATCCAGGACAAAGTTGGATCGTCCGGGGACGATCGGTACAGGTTTGTACAGGTTTTGAGGACAGAGAAGTTCATCCCAGGACGAAATGAGGTTCGTCCGTACAAAATTTTTTTCAGAGAGCAACTCATCCATGAATAGTAACTATTTCGTCTGAACGAAATTCGTCCAGAGGGCAAATCATCCCGGGACGATTTGGGATCGTCTGGGACGATTTGGTTGGATATATATATAAATGAGATCTTTTGAACAGAGAGAAAAGGGCAGGAGAGAGAAAATTGAAGGAAAAAAAAGAAAAAGTGATTTTTGGGCGACTTCTGTCCGTTTCCGTCCGTAGCTGCAGTTGAGAAAGTTGACCGACTCAAGGTAAGACACGTCCTGTCTTTCTTAATTTTTAGAAACAAAGATTTTGACGACTTTTCTGTTTCGGATTTTTTTTCCGTTAGCGAATAACTGATTCCATTTTGTACTAATGAACTTTTTAGCTCAAAACTTTTGATATGTTTCTGAGTTGATATTTGTATACGTTTTGAGTATTTTCTGGAAAATGTTTATCGGGTATTTTGAATTCGACGGTGTTTTAATTGAACTACGATTTATCTGGTTGCTGAAAAATGTTGTTTCAGTATAATAAAAGTCTTAGAATGATGTTTTGCACTATTTGTGGTAATTTGGTAAATTTCTGAATTTGTGAATTTTATGTAAATTCCATATACTGTCGTTATACCGCTGATAATTTTCTGACGAAATCTGATTTTCTAAATTGTATGTTCTGATGTGATGTGCTATCAGAAGGGAGTTATAAGGGGTCAGAATCCGTTAAGATTTTGTCTATGTTAGGGAAATCTGAGAAATCTGAAAATAAGTTCTGTTCTGAAAATTCTGTATATTTATTCTGTTCTGGTGCTATAAGCACAAAGGGAGACATAAGGGGCCAGAATCTGAAATTCTGTCAGTGTCTGGGAAAGGAGGCATAAGGGGTCAGAATCAGTCGAGATTCTGTCAGGGTCAGGGATATGTGATATGTGAAATGTGATATCTGAAATGTGATTTTATCTAATTTGAATTCTGATTTGTACGATCCGATCTATTCTGTGATTTGAAGGTTTTATAAGTTTTATCAGATCTATTCTGCACTCTGATTTGAATTCATGTATCTGTGAATTGATTTCTATTTGATCAAGTATCTGTTCTGTCTGTTATACATTTTTTGTACGGCTATTTGAATACCTGCTTCTGATGTGGTATTTCTAGATATTTTGATTGGTGAGTGTAGTCTTGCTGAGCTGTTAGCTCATCCTTGTTTTTGTGTGATTTTTAGGATCTGGGAAATGGAAGGAAGTCTTGGATTAGTCATTCAGTGTCTGATCAGTGATTATGTATTTTGTACTTTTAATTTTTGTACAGTCATGGCTTTTATGTTCTGTTCTTTCTTTCTATAGCCATGCACTGTATTGTACATTATTA
>NW_021319178.1:1728721-1732489 GCF_001605985.2 Dendrobium catenatum
CGGGGTGTGTTGGCGACAGCATCTATCCCCAATGGTCAATCGTATGCGCGATCCAATCTGCCCTCCCATCGACCCGTTCGTGTCGATTGTAGAGGCCTACGATTGTTTTATCCTACGGGATAGTGCGGCCGTACTCTCTGCATTCGAACCCACGCAAGCGGTGCTCCTTTGGAGGTCCACATTTATCTTCGGATAATTTTGAATATTGGGTGATAGATTCAGGTGATTCTTTCCATACAAGTCATAATAAAGAGGCATTCAAGAAATATACTCAAGGTGATTTGGGTAAAGTGTGTCTGAGGGATAACAAGCCCTGCAATATTGTTGTACTGGGAGGTGTTGATATTAGAATGCCATATGAGTCAATTTGGAGACTGCTTCAGTTACTTATATGGAAGATCTTTGTATTTTGTCACATTTATTGATGATCAAAGTAGGAAGGTATGTGTGTACTTCTTAAAATACAAGTCATATGTGTTTAATGCTTTAAGAAGTGGATAGTCATGTTTGAGCTTGAGAAAGGTTTGAAGCTCAAGTGTCTCAGATCAGATAATGGTGGTAAATATCATGATAAAAAGTTCAAGGAGTATTATACTTTGAATGGGATTAGAAATGAGTTCACTATTCCAAGAACACAATAGTAGAATGGTGTTATAGAGTGCATGAATAGAACTATCACTAAATGTGCCAGGAGCATGAGGTTATATGATAGTCTACCCAAGTAGTTCTAAGCAGAGGCAATGAATATTGTAATTTATCTAATCAATCATGGTATTTTCGTTCCTTTGAATAAGAGGTTACCTGAGGAAGCCTGGAGTGGAAAAGAGGTTAGTTTATCCCACCTTAATATTTTTGGTTATTCATCCTATGTTCATGTTGATGTAGGATCTATAAATAAGCTTGATCCAAAATCTTTCAAATGTATATTTATTGGATATGGCTTAGATGAATTTGGTTATAAATTCTAGGATTATCAGAATAAAAAATTCATCAGGAGCAGGGTGTTAAATTTGATAAAAATAAAATGTACAAGGATAGAATTGGGACTCATGAAGATTATTTCAAATATGTTTAAATTGAGGATGATGATAATCGCTAAGAAAAATTTGATGAAGCATAAAAAGTACCTCAAACTCCTAATACTAAAAGTAAAAGATTTAGTAGATTCTCAAGTCAGTATAAAGGTATTCTATTTCCTTATACTATCTATTGCTAACATATAGTGGTGAACTATAGTGCTATGAAGCCATTCAAGTTGATGATTCAAAGAAGTGGGAGCAAGCCATGGATGATGAGATGCATTCACTTGAGTTTAATCATATTAGGAGTTGATAAAGCTACCATATGGCAAGAAAACACTGCAAAATAAGTGGGTTTTCATGCTAAAAGAAGAACCTGATGGTAGCAAGTGCTACAAGGCCAAGGTTGCAGTTAAAGATTTTCAATAGAAGGAAGGAATGGACTTCACTAAAATTTTCCCTCCATTGGTGTAGATTCGAGTTATACTAAGCATGGTAGCATTGGAGAATTTACATCCAAAGCAGATGAATGTAAAGACAATATTTCTTAATGGTGACCTTGATGAAGAGTTATACATGATGCAACCTCAAGGATATATGGTCACATGTAATGAAGATCTGGTGTGTAGGATCAAGAGGAGTTTATACGGGCTTAAGTATGCACCAATTCAGTGGTACAAGAGATTTGACAGGTTTATGTCATATAATAGGTACACAAATTGCCGGGCCGATCACTGTTATTTTTTCAAACATTTTGATAACTATTATATCATTATGTTTTTGTATGTACTTATAACTTGCAGCTTTAGATATAGAGAAGAAAAGATGTTTGAAAGGACAATTATCAAAGCAGTTTGAAATGAAAGATTTGGGTCCAACAAAGAAAATTCTCGATATGACCATCAATAAAGAAAGAAGTGCTAGTATACAGAAGTTATCTCAGGCATAATGTGTTGAAAAAGTAGTTCAGAGATTCAACATGAGTAAGACAAAGCCAGTTTGTACTTCCTTGGGTAGTCACTTTCAATTATCCAATGAACATTCACCTAAATTTGAAGGAAGAACAGAAGAAGAAGACTTCGTATGCTCAGCATTTAAAAGTTTGATGTATGTTATGATCTATACAAGATCTGATATAACATATGCAGTGGGAGTAGTCAACAGATTTATGAGTAACCCAAGCAAACTTTATTGGGAAGCGATTAATTAACTAGATTCTCAGGTACTTGCGAGGATGAGTTGATAAATCTCTTTGTTTTGGTGGTGCAGGGATTGATCTATAGGGTTATGTAGATTTTGATTTTGCTAGAGATCTTGATGGAAGAAGAAGCATAATATGTTACATCTTCACTTTGGGAAAGACTGCAGTCAGTTGAGTTTCCAAGTTACAGAAGATTGTTGCGCTCTCAACCATAGAAGCAAAGTACATTGCTATTATTGAGGCTAGCAAGGAGATGATTTAGTTGCAAAGTTTCTTGATAGAACTTGGCAAGGGGCAAAGAAATGGGAAGGTATATAGTGATAGTATGAGTACTATTCATCTAGCCAAGAATGCTGCATTCCATGCCAAGACGAAGCACATCTAGCTTCGGTATCATTTCATCAGGTCGCTTTTGGAAGATGGAAAGTTATTTTTGGAGAAGATATACATGATCGAGACTCATGCAGACATGTTGACGAAGATGGTGACATTTGATAAATTGAAGCTATGTGTAGCTTCAGTTAGTCTTCATGGAGGATAAGAACAAGGGTGAGCCACACTACATGTACTATGATTGACGATGCAAATGAGGAGAAGGATTTATTATAATCAGTTTCTAAGTGGGAGATTGTTATGTGTCAAATCTAATTGTATTGATCAATCGGGTTATTTTGTTGCCTCGAACCTCAAGTTTATTGTGCTTGTTGAACGATGTGGGGGATATAACCCAAAATATTTTTTTTGTACAATGCATCGGTGCTACATACTTGAGCACCCTGTTGTTGTGTTCCCAAGTGCCCCATCGTTGATCGATAGAGAGAACAACACTATGGATTCGACACAACAACCCTACCAGTTTGTCGCCGCAGCATTGCGAGTTTGAGCACCCACAACATCATCAAATAGAGGTTTATACGTCACAGCGACAGAGAATGGTGCATGTGAGAAGAGAAGCAAGGAGGGAGAGAGAGAGAGAGAGAGAGAGAGAGAGAGAGAGAGAGAATAGAGATATGTATTTATTTCTCCCAATTTTCATAGGGGATTTCTTGGTGTAGTGTGGCTCCGCAATTTTTTCCCTATTTTGGGGTTTTCCACATTAAAATCTGGTGTCATCTATTTTTTCGCTGCTTTTATTTTTTTACTTGTTTCATCATTGTGGTGTTTACTCATCATCCCCCACAAAATTGACCTTGTTTCTAGCAATGTGCATCAAACTTGGTGGTAATAATGAGCATCAAAGTTGATTTCCATAAGGGCGTTGGTGTTGTTAGTGATGACAAACATTGTGGTTTTATTGATGAAATAGATCAAACTTGGTGGCGACGATGGGCATCGGCAATGGTGGTGAAGAAAGATGTCGATGTGAGAGTTAATTTTTTTGGAGATGGTGGGTGTTAGGGTTCTTGATGATGATGAACATCAGTATTGGTGGCAACTCCAAGAATCAACATTATTATTTATAATAAGCATCAACCTTCTTATTGATAAAAGGTGTAAGGGTATTATTGAAGATTGTTGCGTCCTGGAGTATTCGCGGCGGTAGAGAAA
>NW_021319178.1:1732589-1739135 GCF_001605985.2 Dendrobium catenatum
AACTTATTACAACCTCTATCAACCCAATTGAACAAAATAAAATTAAAATCTTGTAAACTGTTAGGTACCTCATTGTGATCATCCATAGCTCCCTAAAGATTGTATCCTTTTTGAAGATGTTTGATAACATTTCTATTATCTCCTTCAACAATAAGACCTTTATATTCAAACATTTAATTTTGTAAGTAACGGTTAAGGGACTTAACCGCAAGCAAATCTAGCTGATTAACATCCCAATGAATTTTATTTATTCCAAAAGCATAAAGAAATCTTCCTCTATAATCCCGAAAAATTCCTCCAATAGAAGCCTTATAAGAAGATAACAAACAAACATCCACATTTACTTTAATCCAGTCAGGTGGTAAAGGATGCCAAGATTGTTTTAACAGTCCAGCCGACTGATTGACATCCCAGATTCTTGATGATTTTTTAATGATAGCAGAATTTGTAGAAATAAAAGACAGTAACAGTGTTAGAAGCAATAAACACTTTACTATTTTCCCCATCTCCATACACACTTTTGTTTCTGGATTTCCATGATAAGAACACCAACGTGTAATAGATATTTCCTAACACAATATGCTTGGAAGCACGTTGATTAAGCCATTTATAGCAATCTTCAAAACTATTAAAAACCGGTAAATGAAATCCCCAGTTATTAAGGATTTGAATAATCTGATGTAATTTTAAGCATCCCACCGCTACATGCTCAAAATTTTTAGACTTTAAACATCCTCTAGGACAAAAATCTGAATTTATCAATCTTTTATGAAGAAGAAAGTTAAAGGTAGGAATCACCTTATGAAAAATTCTCTACCAGAAATTCTCTACCCGAGAATTCAATCTGAGCTTTTTTATCCACCCCCAATACATCTCATAAGACTCATTGGAAGACAAAGCATTATAAGCCAAATGAGAATTTGTTTTACCAGTCATTTGATTAATCAGTTCCAACTGATCACCTTGTTCTGCAAAATGAATATCAGTTCTGAAAATCAGTTGAACCAAATCTTCACCAAAGTTAATTCTCAGCATATCAAGATTCCAAATACCGTTTGTGATAAATTTCTCTACTGCCCAGTCTGGATCAAGAAAAATAGAAACAAATGTGGGCCACTTCATTAAACTTTTATCAAGAATCCAAATATCATTTAAAACATTGACAAATTTACCATCTCCAATACGCCATCTTGTAATGTTCTTGAGAGCTTTGGCACCATCTGATATAATTTTCCAAGCTGCAGATTTCTTACCAGCAATATTTTTAAAGTCCGAACCATATTTAGAATGCAGAATATTATGCAGCAAACATTCTTTATCATTCAAATAATTCCAAGTCAGCTTTGCTCTGATCGGACCAACAAATTTTGAACAAGAATGGACTCCTCTACCCCATATTCTATTGGTTTACACAAAACATCCCAATTAACATAGTGTATACCATTTTTTACCATTTTGTTTATTCCAAATAAAAGCTCTACTCAATTTATCAAGCTCAACAAGAATACATTTAGGAATAAGAGTATGAGCCAATTGGAAGATAGGATATGCCGAAATAACTGACTTAATAAGAGTAATCCTCCCTTGTAATGACAGAAATTTATTCCCCCCAATGTTGATTTTCTTCACAGATTTATCTAGTAAATTCAGGAAATCTTCACGAAATAATCTTCTCAAGGCAATTTTCACTCCCAAATAAGTCATTTCCTTAACCGTTCTCAGTCCCATAATTCGAACAATTTTCCTTCTTTTCTTTTTCTTCACCGCTTTACCGAAAAGAATAACAGATTTACTGTAATTAATAAGTTGGCCCGTCCATTTACAAAAATCCTCCATAATACTTTTAATTTCTTTAACCATCTTAGTATTGGCTTCAGAAAACATAATAATATCATCTGCATAAAGCAAATGAGAAATTCTAGGTATACTAGAATGAACTTTGATTCCCACCAATTCTCCTTTATTGATCAAATTATTTGAAAGAAATTGAGAACATAAGATGAATAAAAATGGAGATAGTGGACAACCTTGACAAAATCCACTCTTAGCCATAATCCATTTGGAATAATTCCCATTAATCAAGATAGAGAATTTAGCATCCACCACACAATCCATGATAAGATTAGAGAATTTATAAGGAAAGCCAAAATACCTCAAAACTTGTTCCAAAGCATGCCATCCCATGCTATCATACGCTTGTTCCATGTCAAATTTGAAAGAAACCATGCCTTTAGTAGATTTAGAAAATTGATTTAAAGATCTTCCCTTCAAAAAAGCAACTTGTTCCATATAAATTAAATTTTGAATCAAACCCTGCATTCTATTTAATAGAATTTTTGCAATCAATTTATAAATTGATTTACAAAGGCTAATTGGTCTGTAGTTAGAAGGCATTGTTGGATTATCAGTTTTTGGAATTAGAACTATAATGTTCTCTTTCCAACCAGGTTCTATGATTCCAGTAACAAACACATTTTTAATAGCATTCCAAGTATCACTTTTGATAATAGACCAATAATTTTTCAAGAAGGAATAAGGTATACCATCAATACCTGGTGATTTAAAACCCTGCAAACCTATAACAGCTTCGTTAACCTCTTCCACCGTGAGATCAACATCAAGTTTCTTACAGTCTTTAGAATTCAAGACAGCAAAATTAGGAGGCAAATCTTCTAAAAACACTCTCTCGAACACCATTTTTGATTGAAATAACTAATAAAAATGCTCTCAATTTCCTGTTGTTCTTCCACCTCAATACCATCTTCATTTTTTATCTTTGAAATCCAATTCGTATTCCTTCTGCCATTAGCAAAAGATTGAAAAAATCTGGAATTTTTATCACCATTTTTTTCCCAATTGATTTTAGTTCTTTGTCTCCACCAAGAATTAAGTCTTGCCAAAGTGCTGTTCAGATCATTAACTTTAGATCTTAAGAGTAAGATCTTATCTTCAGAAAGACAATCAACAGAAGCTTCTTACAATTGTAAATTATAAATTTCTTTCTTAATAAAATCCCTCAGCTCATCGAGGTCTTTTAATTTTGCTTTACTCCAAAAGTATAAAGCTTTCAAGGATCTATTTAACTTTTTATCCAGGATTTTAGCAAAAGAACCACTACAACTTTTGTTCCAAACATTACGAACAATACCTGTAGAAGCCGGATAAGATGACCAGTAGTCTTCAAACTTAATAAACTTCTTTGTTTTAGGAATTTTACTACCAAGATCAAGCAAGATAGGACAATGATCCGAAGCAATCCTTGGAAGATGACGAACCAACATTAAATGGGAAGAATCAATAGCAGCAGAATTTAAGTAACACCTATCCAACCTCTCCAAAATGCGAGCACCACCTATCTTGTTGTTGCACCAAGTAAATCTAGGTCCCAAAAAACCGGCTTCATGTAATTCATTGTTGATAAAAAATTCTTTCATTTCTTTAGCTCCTTGAGAAAACAAAAATATCTTGCCTCCTTTCTTATCTTCTTTGGCCAATAAACAGTTAAAATCACCACCTATGATAGAAGGAATATCCTTAGAAGAATACAATTCAATATTCCTCCAAAGTTCCCTTCTCCCGACCACCTTTTTATGACCATACACAGTAGAAATTCTCCAAGTCCCCATCTTTAAAATGTTTAAATCACCAATAATACAATTGGAAGAAGAAGAGCATAAAGAAAAAGAAGCAAGGTTGGATCTCCAAATAACTAAAATACCACCAGATAATCCATTAGAAGGAGAATAACAAAAATCCCAATCAATACCAATTAAAGAATTGATATCTTTTGTACTAACCGAGGTTAGTTTAGTTTCTAACAACCCAACAAATATCAGCCCATAATCCTTCACAATATCCTTCAAGTAAAGAGAAGCTTTATTTTTCCTAGCTCCTCTACAATTCCAAAAAATTATAGAGGCCATTTTAATGAAGAGAAGGGGAAGAGTTCCCCGCCTTTTTAACATCTCATTCAATTCTTCTATTCCTAAGAGAAAGCTTGATAGGACCTAGTCCCTTAAGCTGCTTGGAATTTCTCTTTTTAACAGAATTAGAGTTATCTCCTTTCCCTTCCAATTTTTCAACTAAAGTCTCATCACCTCCATCCAGATTATGAGTTATAGCATTAGGAATTAATTCCATATCATCAGCAACTTTATCCACATTACACTGTACTTCTTCATCAATGACATTTTCCTTTTCATCAATATTATCTCCATCATCAATTTCCTGAGCAATTTCTCCTTCCTCCATAAAATCCCGTAAAAAATCAAATTTATTGGAATGAGAAATCAGACCAATCTTTGCTGAAGACATCCTCTATGGATCTGTAATGACCCGAGTCGGACTTTGCATTTTGTTCAAATCCTCCATAATTGGTTTAGAAACTTTTGTCTCCTTCTTCTTCTCAATTCAAGTTGCAGCTTCAATCTTTTTATCACGCTTTTTCATACCTATAAAAGGTAATTTCCTCCTGTTTAACAATTTCTTCTTTCCATAATTCACATGGATCCAAGGCCCATGATTATCTTCCGTAGATTTCAAATCTGCCTTCTTTTGGAAAACAACATCATTCTTCATAATCGATATATTCAATTCTTTAGAGCTTTGCTGATCACCAATAACTTCCATCGCTGCATCCATCTTCTCAGGGCAAACATTTTTCAAGTGTCCAATTCTTCCACAAGATAAGCATAATGAAGAGATCTTTTCAAATTCGATTTTCTGAAAAAAATTTCCATAACTCCCCTCAACCCAAACACCACAGGGGAGTTTATCTTCCAATTTTATACGAACACAAACTCTTGCGAACTCCCTTCTATTCCATTGAAATATACTTCCATCAATCAAATAAGGAGTTCCAACTTGTGAAGCAATTCTACAAACATTTACCTCATCCCAACAGTAAAGAGGTAAGTTCGGTAATCTAATCCAAACTGGAGCTGTAAGCCCTTTTAAAAAAGAGGGAGAAAACATCGGAGACCATTTATCCATATCTATAATATGCCCATTAACATACCAAGGTCCATTGTTCATAACTGATTCCAGAGCTTTAGCATCCTCAAAAGCACATAAGCTCCATCCCATCCCAAGCATTGTAATGTGAAAATTACCAAATTGAGCCCATTGCCTTCTCAATTCATTACTAATCACATAGAGAGGCACATTCTCCCCAAATGCTTTAACAACAAGAGAATTATGCAATTTCTCAATATTCTCTGTTTCCTTTTCCACATTCAGTTTTACAGTGATACCATCTTCAGCTAAAGGCAAGCCAAAATCTTAATCAATGACACGGATATTCTCTTTCTTCTTCCAAGCATTATTCCACATTCAGTTTTATAGTCCCTTAAGCTGCTTGATTCACTTCTTTATTGTTAACAATTTTAATCCCAGAGAATATCTTGTCAGTCATAAAACCATTATCAACAGCATCAACATTTAGAATGTCCGAATTTCTTACCATCATGACAGATGAATCTTGATTTCTCAATTTCACATTTTCAACACAAACATTAGAAATGGGTTTCTGAGAATAACATTTATTCTCCATCAAAACCACTTTGCCTTTACTAATAACAAATTCAGATTTCATATGTGGGCGCAAGCCTCCTTCACAAATCGCCAAAGAACCACCCTTCCTCATTTTCAAAATAGTCGAATCAGAATCTCCAAACGCTAGAAAATATTTAGTAAGATTATCCCCACCTCCATTTGAAGATCGCCGAGGATCACCGGAATCAGCAAGAACCGATGATCGGCATAATCACCGACATCGGAGGAATGCAAAAAGACCGCGAACCATAAATTGAAAATCGTAACACTTCACTCTTTAGAAAACTAGAGCTTCTCTCTCTAGGCTAGATTAGTTGCTAAGGGGTATAATCAGATTGAAGGAATTAATTTTGAGGAGACTTTTTCCCTCTGTAGCTAGACTTGAAGCAATTAGGGTGTTGTTAGCCTTTGCTTGTTTTAAAGTTTTCAAATTATTTCAAATGGATGTGAAAAGTGCCTTTTTAAATGGGGTAATTGAAGAGGATGTTTTTGTAGAACAAACTCCAGGTTTTGAAAATTCTAAATACCCAAATTATATTTTCAAATTGAAAAAGGCATTACATGGACTAAAACAAACACCTAGGGCTATGAGAGGTTAAGCACCTTCTACTTGAAAGATCTTTTGGAAAAGGAAGTGTGGATACAACTCTCTTTTTAAAGAAATTTGGAAAGGAAATACTCATTGTTCATATTTATGTTGATGATATCATTTTTGGATCTTCAAATAAAAATCTTTGTGATGATTTTTCTAAAATAATGAGTAGTGAATTTGAGATGAGTTTAATGGGAGACTTAAATTACTTTCTAGGCTTTAGCATTAAGCAACTTGAGGAAGGTACATTTCTTAGTCAATCTAAATAAGTTAAGGACATCCTCAAAAATTATGAAATGGACAATGCTAAACCTGTTAGTACACCAATGAGTTACTCAGTTCAGTTGGATAAGGACCCTAAGGGAAAATCTGTTGATCAAAAGAAATTTAGAAGGATTATT
>NW_021319178.1:1739235-1746491 GCF_001605985.2 Dendrobium catenatum
TAGGTTAGGATTCTTCCTTTTCTTAGGATTAGACATTCTAGTAATGAAAAATGCCCTCCTAGGCACCATACCAGTTTAATCAAGTTTTGTTTTCCTTTAGGTTATGGTTCTTCATTTCCTTAGGATTATACTAGCGAGTGGTGGATAACACCATTTGTCTCACAATACTAGTTTAATCCAATTTTTTTTCCCTTTAGGTTAGGTTTCTTCATTTTCTTAGGATTAAACGTGCTAGTGGTGGACAATGCCCTTCGTGGCACAATCCTAGTTTATCCCAGTTTTCTTTTCCTTTAGGTTAGGTATCTTCCTTTCCATAGGATTAGTCATTCTAGTTGTGCACAACACCCTTCGTGGCACCATATTAGTTTAATCCAATTTTCTTTTCATTTAGTTTAAAGAACTTCATTTCCCTTAGATTAGATGTGTTAGTTTAATGCAGTTTTCTTTTTCTTTTAAGTTAAGAATCTTCATTTCCTTAGGATTAGATGTGCTAAGAGTGATAATGCCCTTCGTGACACCATCCTAGTTTAATCCAAATTTCTTTTCCATTACATTAGGATTCTTCCTTTTCATAAGATTAGATGTGCTTGTAGTGGAAAATGCCCTTCGCGACAACATCCTTATTTAATTTAGTCTTCTTTTCCTTTAGGTAAGGATTATTCCATTCATTAGGATTAGAAGCACTAGTGGGGGATAACACCCTTCAAGGCACCATCCTAGTTTAATCAAATTTTCTTTTCCTTTTAGTTAGAATTTTTTTTCTTTAGGATTAGATGTGCTAGAGGTGGATAACGCCCTTTGTGGCACAAAACATATTTTAATCTAATTTTAGTTTCCTTTAGACCAGGATTCTTATTTTCCTTAGGATTAAATATGCTAGTGGTAGATAATGCCCTTTGTGGTACCATCCATGTGTAAAACTAGTATTCTTTTCCTTTAGGTCAGAATTCTTCTTTCCATAGGATAAGTCATGCTAGTGGTGGATAATGCCCTTCGTGGCATCATCCTGTAGAGAGAGTTGCTATTTGCATGTTTTACATTTTTGCAACTTGTATTATTTTGATGATTTCAAATATTATTATTTTTATATATCTCCTAACACTTTTTGGAAGTTTTATTTTTTCTCTAGTGTGTACTAACATTTCAGGAAATTCAACTCCAAGCGATGAAGACTTCAAACTATTCATTTATAAATTATAAGTTTTTAAATGAAAAGAAGTGATTGTAATTGAGTGAAAAACCATAACACACACTCTTAGGGGACAATTTTTGTGAATTGATCGTACGGAATGAACCTGGTTCATACGGGACGATCATGTCAATTAACCCCTCAGAAGAGCAATGGATTGAACATGCGAGGAGAAAATTTTCTAAGTCCTAATCGTCTAGGACGAATTTAATATTTATCCCGGGATGAACTTCTCGAGATTCTCACTTACACTGTTCGTCCAGACAAAAAATAAGGTTCGTACCGGGACGAAACTCTCTATATGAGATCGTACAAGACGAATTTATTTTTCGTCCCTGGACGAAGCTCTCTGTATGAGATCGTACAGGACAAATTTAATTTTCATCCCTGGACGAAGCTCTCTGTATGAGATCGTACAGGATGAAATTAATTTTCGTCCCTGGATGAAACGCTCTGCTATAAATCGTCCCAGGATGAAACCTGTTCGTCCCAGGATGAACTGAACCGACTTACGTCAGTTCATTACGTCCTGTAGAATTTTGGGAACCGACCTATGTAATAACCGTTTCGTTCCGGACGAACATAGTTCATACGGGACGATGAGCGTATACGAACATAGTTAATACCAATATACATTAGGATCGTTTCCGACACTTTAAGTAAAATCGTCCCGGACGATCCACGATCGTACAGGACGATCCACTGCGTACAGAATTGAAAACATGCAATTTTTTGGGCAGTTTTTATTATCTTTTGTATATATACTTCAAATTATACTGCCACCAAATCTTTTTGCCAATTGATCTTTGTGCCTATTGAAAGAAAAGTCAAAGAGAGAGTGTGAGAGAGCATTCAAAGGAGGATTCCTACCACTGGAGCGTGAGGGATTCACTTGGTGTTCAAAGGTAAGAATCTCTACTTGTGATTTGGGATTACTTCACTCTTTTCTTTCTTCCTTCTACATTTGTTGTGAGAAGATTTGTAAAGGAGATCGGGTTCTCTACCCATACTAGGAGAGTGTAAAAAGATGAAGGGTTCTCTGCCCACACTAGGAGAGTGTGAAAAGACGAAGGGTTCTCTGCCCACACTAGGAGAGTGTGAAAGGATGAAGGGTTCTCTGCCCTCACTAGGAGAGTGTAAAAAGATGACTGTTCTCTATCAACACTAGGGAAAGTCTAAAAGGACGATTATTCTCTGCCAACACTAGGGAAAGTGTAAAAGGATGATGGTTCTCTGCCGCACCAGGTAGTAGTGAAAAGAGTGGTTGTAAAGGCTTCTCCGCCTTGCTGTGGGTACAAAAGGAGAGACACTATTGGTATTAGTGCAATACTCAGAGGGTGCCTCTGGGGAGTGGATGTAGGTCTGGTTTAGACTGAACCACTATAAATCGTGTGTCCTTTTATTTTACTATTTTTTATTTTATGCATTTAATTTAGTATTTTAAAATTGTGGTTGAAAAACTTTTTATAAAAATTCATAAAATTTTAATTTTGGTTAAACTTATCAAAAGAGGGAAAAATTCTAAATACCAATTCACCCCCCCCCCCTCTTGGTAGCTTTGGGACATTAACTTAGGTCTAACAACCTATTTAGTAGACTCAACATGATAGAGTTAAAGTTTTATTGTATATGCTAACTACAATGATCGTCGTAGAAAAACATGTAACAACAATGATTGATTTGATGTGATTTTTAGAGGTAAATTTGAAAATTCAAAAATCCAGCAGCATTTCCCCTTATTTTGGGACTCAAGGTGTTGAATTTTCACACAACAAAAAGGTTCACAATAATTAGGGGAAAATCCCAAGATTTTTACTAGACCCTTTTCACTATAATTAGTGGCTTAGAGATGAAATGTCATAGTTTAATTTAACCAGAATAATTGAATTTTAGATTGAGTTTTAGAAGTGACCTAAAGAATTGAGAATTTTGATTTTTATATTGAAGAAATTTTCTATAAGTCATATATCTTAGCACACTATTGATTAATCTAAGCATGCAAGTTTCTAGCATTTAAGAAAGATTTAGGAAGGGCTAGGCTTGACTCTTTCGCTCTACCAATCAAATTGGAGGCAAAATGTCCCAGCCCGACCTCGAGGGAGGTTTCCTACACTCACCTCTCATTTCACATGTCTTCATTGAGTTGGCCACACTCACCCAAGGAAGAAATGGGAGAGGGACCAATGGAGAGAAGGGTAGTTAAGACTACCGATTCAATAAAATTCATATCGCTATTAAAGATCGAGAGTGAGATTTAACCCCAGTCGAGTTGCCAAATTTGTTTTGATTGAAAAAATAAGTTTTGAAAAAGAATTAATTTTCTTTGGGAAAGATTAATTTTTTATCTTTTAGTTTTAAAATTGAACTCTTTATTATGAATAATATATCACCTCGGGAGACGATAATATCATTCCTTAATAGGTTCAAATTATAAGACTTTGAACTTATCCTGATTACTATAGTCAAACATAGGAGTGAATTTCATATAACCCTAGAGGGTCAAGGCTAAATTTAATTGAGTTTTTGACTATATTAATCTGGATAAAATAATCATTAATTTCAAAATCAAAATCGTAATAATATAATGGTATATCTTTTCAAAGAAAGAAAATATCGTCTATTATTAATCATTTGAAATTGACGATAATGATAGTCAAATTTCTATTTACCAAAGAGAATTAATTAAAGATTTTGAAAGATTTATTTTGAAAATCAATTCTGGGTTTCTAAATCTCCTACGAGCGCAAGCCCTCATAGTTAATTACATCGTAGGAAATCGGGATTTCCTACGAAAACACTCGATTAAAATAGCGGTAGAAATTTCATTTTTAGATTTCCAAAGATCGATATCAAAGGAGAGAAATGATAGGAATTTTCAAATGGGATTGGTTTAATGTTGAACACTTATTTTCAGGAGTCAAAGGATGAGGAGTAGGAAGTGTTTTGAGATTCTAAAATAATTCAGAGAACACTCCAGCCTATCCTAAGTGTTGGGCTTGAATTTGATTAAAAGATATTTTTTTAGTTTGAGTGATCGATTTTATTAGAAATTTGGGATTCAATTCCCGAAAGTTGAGGTCTTATGGCCCAAGCCAACCCCGAAACCTAAGTCTAAATTAGACACTTAAAATTGGTAGCCCGAACCTAGCTAATGCAGTGCAAGTCTGGTCTTACCCCGGCCTGGATTGGGGTGCCAGCTAAACCATCTAAACGATTTAAAATTATGAGTCCGGTCAATTTATGTGGAGTGGTCGGGACATTAATTAGATTGAGTTTGAAGAGTTGGGGCCGACATCTAGAGCGGATCATAATTGGACCCTTAGACTTATGTTGGGTATTTGATGTCTAGATAAATGCAATTAAATATTAGACTCTTTTTTAAATTGTTACTAATGCGATGCATGCTAATTGACTCGATTGAATGCATAAATCAGTATGTAGCAGTTTAAAAATTTTTGGCTTAGAAAATATGTTTTTCCCTAGAGATTGCACAACATCCCCTTCATAGATCGGCACCCTCATAGGCCAGGTGGTCTACCAGAACCCGCAGGCGGGGAGGTGCCTAACAAGGTAGAGAAAGTATAATATGAAAGCATGAAAAACCCTCGGCGAGTTCGAGCTTCCTTCTTAGGACCGTTTAGAGTTTCTATCTTATCTTAAAAGTTTTATTTAATTAAAGTAGAAGAATTTTTGACAAACCCCTAAGAGCCTAAATTCAAATTCAAGGTCAAACCAAATGCGGCATGCAAATAAAAAAAGACTAAAAAAGCAAGTATCTCTAATGCGCAATCAATTTAAATAAATCAATCAAATTAAATATATCAAATTGAATGTCCATATGGCAAGTGCCACTAATTATTACATCACAGAATTTACAAAAAATTAAAGTGGTTGGGCACCACTGACAACAACCCGGATTCTATCCTAAGATTTAAATGATTTTGAGGTTTGGGATTCTTCTCGTCGCCCATTTCTTCATCTTCTCACGAACATCTTGATTCGTCGGCTCCGGATATCCAAATGGAATGAAACTCCCCTTGAACGGGGTGTTATCTTTCCTCTTTGGATATTTGAAAGGGATCCTAATTTGACTTCCAAATGGAAGAAGACTCTCCCCTTTAGGGATGTCTCCACCTCTTTGGAATTCAAATTGGATCTTTATATCCCAATCTCAAGTCATTTTTAAAGAAATTACAACCTTATCAAATTGAATATACATTAATTCGAATAAAAAAATCTAGACTCTATCCTATAGCGTTATCCTAATAATCAGCAGTTATATAAACAATCCCAAGCAGTTATTATATGAAATTTGAAATGCAATTTTTTTTTAGCCACACTTGGCTATTTTCTTATTATTTAAAGGGGGTCTTAAGCACAGCAGGTACTTGTGCAAAGAGTATATATATTTGATTTTTATTAATTGCCCCCCTTTAATTTTAGCTCCTTGTATGAGCATGGCCACCTGCATAAGATTGAGCAAGTATAATTCGTCCCTAACCTAGGGGTAAATCTAATGCACAATCAATCACAGAATGCAGGAAGTAAGCAAACACATCAATTCTATACTAGCAAACAGCACGCAGTAAAAGCTCGAAAACCTGGCACACAGCAAAAAAGTAAACACCGGCCTATCCTAAAACTAGAGTCGGTGATCCTAGTAAACCGTCTAAAGTGTGTGAGGTAGGCTATGTGGCTTTGATATCTCCTAAATAGGATATTTAGTTGAAGTTATTTAAGGTTTGATTGGTTGAAAGGCTTAAAGAGGATTTTGATTAAAATTTAAGTATTAGCAATTTAGAATTGATTTTAATAGTTTCTTTTATTATTTATAGGACTCCACCTTTGTTTCACTCCGAGGCCGTGAAGATTATTTTACCTTCCTTGGGCTAACTTAATAGCCTCGTAGGTCTCGGTTACCTAGTAGTACCCGATATGATTAAGTGAATTAGGTTGATTAAAGATTAAGGGTTAATGAATTTTATTAGAACTGTTTAATTGCTGGCTTTAAGGGTTGGTTAATCATTTCTGGAGTTTTTAAAGCAATTTTGAGTTTTTAAGAATTTTGGAATATTTTAATCATTTAATAAAGGGGTTAAAAGTTGACTTTTTGATTAAGGGTGTTTTCTATAAAGTTAATATTTTATTAAAATACTAGACTTTACTACAATCAGTTAGATAGTAAGTACGCTGAAATCAGATTTTTCTACATTTTATTACGAAGGTTTGAAGTTTTGAATTAGTTTTGACCTATAGTTAACCAAAAATTTGACTTTTTGATTTTAACAGACTTCTAGAAGTTTAATATTTTAAATAAATATTAGACCTTATTAGAAATTGAATGCAAGTGAGTTTGTTAAATTTTGATTTTTATTGAATTAGTTATGAATTTTTGAAGTTTTGACTATTTATTGAATTATTGAAAATCCTTAATTAAAGACCCTTTTTATTGTTTTACTCCAAATGAGTTCCCAACTCCTTGAAATCAACTCCAAAGGCCAGGAATGACCTAAAGATTCCCAAGTGTTTGGGAAGTTATTGGAATTTTTAATTAATTATATTAATTAAATATTAACCTTTACTTAAAATTAAATTAAGGTTAATCTACTATCAATTCAAAGGGGTTTTAATTTTCATTGGTTAAGGATTCAAATCTGGTCTGTTAGAGGCGTTATACATAATTTTTGGGTTTAAATAGGATTTATTATATTTTTTGAAGGTTTTAAGGCTTAATTAAGGAATTTAAAATAGATTTATATACATACATACATACATATATAAATTCAAAGGGGTTTTAATTTTCATTGGTTAAGGATTCAAATCTGGTCTGTTAGAGGCGTTATACATAATTTTTGGGTTTAAATAGGATTTATTATATTTTTTGAAGGTTTTAAGGCTTAATTAAGGAATTTAAAATAGATTTATATACATACATACATACATATATAAGGCTAACCTTATTTATTATATTTAAGGCTTGATCAAGATATCTAAATCTTTAAACACATACAATCAAGCAAGCCTTATTTATTATATTTAAAATATTATATATATATATATATATATA
>NW_021319178.1:1762769-1796541 GCF_001605985.2 Dendrobium catenatum
TCTCTCAGATATTGTCATGTATTCGTTGATAATACTAAGTCTGCATGCTCAATATGAATAACAAAATATGCTTGAGTAAATGTTTAATTAGCTATGGACTTACCAAAGCTTCTTAATTTGTTGCTTAGGGGTTAAAAGAACGTGCATTTAGAATGCAACGAGAAAATGATAAATTGACAAAAGCATACAGAGAAGGTAAGCAAAAAAATTTACAGCAAATAAAAAATTTAATAATATGAAGGTTTCTTTACTGTTCAACATTTTTGTTATTTTAATTTATAATTTAACTATTCTTATTGAACAGAACAAATGAGGATTGAAGCATAAGTCAAAGCTGTTGCTGCTCAAAAGGATAAATCTGAGCTTAGAATGAAGATTAAGAAGGAAAGAGAATCATCTCGTCTTGCCTTAGAAAAGGTGAGCTTTTTCTTTCCCAAACTGCCTCATGTCAAGGGAGTGAGCTTGTGATGTCCATTCCATGTAATCAATTCTATGTTTTGCATATGGAAGCAACAGTTGAAATGAATGACGACTATAGCCGGGTAATGAAAGAATTGAAGGGGCTCGGTTGTCCAAACGTCTCTTTTTATTTTCTGAGACAATTGGGATTATTCCTCAAAGATGATGACTTTGATGATCACAAAACTTCTCAGATTTCAGTCCTAAAAAATGATGAAATAGAAGAGGGGGAGATCATTATTTAGTCATTAGAGATGTGTTCTATTGACATGATTTTAACCAAAATTGTAAAGTGTCCATAACTTTAGCTGTTTGTAAAAACTTATAATAATTAGCCTCTTTTTTTTATTTTTTTTTTGTAATTTTGTGGAGGGGAAGTGAACATGGATGTCAGGGTTCTTAGAATGTGATTTGGTTATGAGCTTTGGTCTCCTACAGTTTAGTATTAAACTGCTTTGAATTCTGATGTGGTAATAAAATAAGGGGCGTTAATTTTTTAAATTTCTGTGTCTTTTTCTATATATTTGCATGCATGTTTGTATATATGAAACTGTTTTTCTATTGGGCATAAATTAAATTTTTAAATATTTTCTTAAATTTTTTTCATTCATGCTTGAGATTGATATTGACAGCTTGAAAAAAAAATTATTAAAATTATTCATTTTTAAAAGATAAAATATAAAAATTTACAATCTATAATGCATATTCTAAAAGAGTTGAGTTATTAGATTATTATTAATACAATCAAATATTTTTTCTCAACATAAATAATTAAAATATCATTCATCAAATAATCTATAATTCTATTTCGTAGCCGAGTTTTTTTTATAATAGTCATAGAATAACATATTTTTTAACTTATATTGCATGCATTAAACTTTAAAAAAAATACTAAAAATTTTTAAATTATGAAGATAAAATTTTAATTATAATATCTAAATATAATTTATTTTGATATAGAAGTCACAATTATAACGAGATGAATAAAAAATAAAGAAGAATAATTGCAATTCTATTTTAATAAATAATAATAATCTTCAAAACGATGAAAAAAAAAAAGAAAAAAAAAAGAAAAACAGAAGATAAAGAACATTCGAATGTGCGAATAATTCCGCCCCGCAACCCCTGCCCGCGCACCTGCCCCGCGCGGCCGCGCCTGCTGCTCGAGTTCGCTCCAGGTAACCCGCTCAACCCCGTCCTGCTAATCCGTCCCCACGCGCCAGGTAGCCCACTTTCCCGTGTCAAGTCGGGTCAACCGGGCAACCCGCAGAGTCAGGTCCGCGTTCAAATTTCTGACCCGTTTATCTACATGGCCATGGATTGAGTTAGGATCGACCTGTTTGAACCCGAGTCTGTTCCAAATTCGACCCGAACCCGACCCGTGACCGAAATTGACACCCCTATCATCCAAACTACTTATCACTACTAACTTTAATTAAATAAGAAAATAGGCTATTTAAATAATAAGAAAAATAATAAGTATAAAATTTTCTAAATGATTGTATTATTTTGTAAATTTAGATTGATGAATTATTTAGAATATTTTTAATAGATAAAATTGCTTTAAAGATATTATTATCTATGTAATTATGAGCTAAATTGTATATTGTATAAATTAAAATCATTGCATATTAAATCAAAGTAGCTGCCGTCCAAATACCCCTTGGTACCACTGACGTAATGCATTCTAATTAATATCCGAACGGCATTCTACATATTTGTCCTTCGTGCATATACTATAAGCACCCGCGCCCCGCTCATAGTAGCCGCACAAAGGATTGATGCAGAACACCATCCGGATACCAATCAGAATGCATAACGTCAGTGGTACCAAGGGGTGTCGCGGCCGAGGTACCGAGCGAGGGCTTACGTGACACATTCTGGTTGATCTCCAGGCAACATTCAGCATCCGCACAGAATAATTTTTCAGCTGAAGAAGGGGTAAGTTGGCAAGGGCACATATACTTCAAAGTGGTATACTTTTTTAAAAATAATCAACCACATAAAAGATTGATAGCATAACAGTTGCAATAAGATAAATTTACAAGCCTCGTCTCTTTCTATACGGATTATATGAGCTTCTAAAAGAAAACCAATTAGCACAGTTCATACCAGTGAAAAGAAAAACACAATTGGGAGAATAATAACAGAAGTTGCAAGTCAGGACAATGCAGCCGCTCCAAACAGCCACAACCAACTTATATAAAGGGATTCATTTCTTCCGAGCTACAGCAGCAGCAATTCCACCGACCACAAGTCCCACAGCAGTTGCTGCGATTCCGATACCAATTACTCCATCTGTTCCAGTTGCAAAGAAAGAACTAAGAAATGCTTCGAGTTGGGAACAAACCAATGAAAGCAGCAAAGTAAACTCATCCCTTACCTTTGGTGACTCGATCTTCCACTACCTTCTTCAGAGTAAGGGCCTGCCTCCAGTCTGGTGCGATCTACAGAAATGGCTGGATGGTCAGGAACTTACAATTTGGAAGGGTAATTTTTGATGCAATTCCGAATGGAATTAAAGCTCATATTTAAATTTAAAAAAAAAAAAGTTTGATACAAAATAGCATAAAGATAGATTGGCATAATCAAATTCACGAATATTAGTGCTTAGGAATAGTTTAATAAAGTCCAAATAGCATCAATGTAATGAAAATTTGTCTTAAATATGCTCAGATGAACATGATGCCATAGATTGAAACGAACATGTCAGAAAGAGCCTGCATATTCATCAGTTGATAGGAGTTAGGGGTGTAAACGAGTCGAGTTTTAGCACTACCGAGCTCAGCTCGTTAGTCGGACAGCGAGCTCAAGCTCAAGCTCAAGTCGATCTCAAAAGGGGAGCTCAAACTTAAACTCATCCCATTAAAATCGAGTTCAAGCCGGCTCGCGAGTCGACCGATTCAGTATCGCATTTTCCCGCTTGTGTCCATCCGCATTTTCTCGCCTGAGCAGATGTCACTTGGAACGAGCCATCAAGCGACTATTAATGAGCAGCCAAATGTATTCATTAACATATATTATTTTAATTAACATATGTAATCATTAATATATATTTTAGCAAATACAAAACATTGGACATTATGCTTACTAATTAGGCTGCCTCAAAAAGGCAACTATCCAGATTTTTTTTCTGAATAGCATACTATATCAAGACTTCGTCTGAGATTTGCTCAAGTGGTCTCCGTATTTTATGTTGGTCAAGAGTCAGCCATAGTTCCCGCATGGATTTCCTTCTCCCCACATGAGAGCTCACTCCATGAATCATAGTACCCTAAATCCTCTAGCTTCTATCTACGATAGGCCTTTATCTCTTAAGAACAATAACCAAATGCTAAATCCAATAGACCAAAACATTGTTGTTGAATTAAGCTCCCCCTAAGAAAATGAGAATAGAATCACTAAAGAGTTGAGAATCAGCAGGAAGGTGAATTTTGCCCTATCCACTCCACTATTTCTCAGCCAACTGCACCCCCTAATTTGAATAAGAACCATCAGCCAATTTCCCCAATCAATCAAGCAGCTTTATGTAAATAATGAAGCCGGTAATAGTAAATGTCTAACATAAGTGAGAAATTGTGGGCTCCGAAAATTCGGCCCCGACCTCCCCGTTGCTTTTCGAGGAGTTTTAACGGAATAAATTCCGGGTAAATTTTGGGAATGAAGATGGGTTTGTAGATAAGACACTACCCAGAGATTTAGCCCTCATTTTGAGAGGACTTTATGATCTGAGTTCTGGTTACCTATAGGCGCAAGCTCCAATAGTTAATTACTCCTCCCGGTAATGAGAGAGAACTTTCGATTAAGGCTAGTCATCAATCAGATTAAAGAGATATGAGCTATCTAGCATATAGTAGCAGCAACGGGCATTTGGAATTTGAAGAGTTAGATATTTAAAATTTGAAATTGCACCATCTTGCACTTAGAGCGGATGGTGGGGGAATGAATAATGGACCCAATCAAGATCTCATAGTTCCGTCGTCCCGAGCCATCGTGGTCCCTGGTCTACTTAGTCAGAGGAGGCATTCGACCCAACATGACAGAAGGATCCTTGTCAGCAGGCATGGGTTGCTTCGTCCAAGGGTACTTTATAAAACTGGGTTGGATGTTTGTCTAAAGAGACAAATTTGAATACACCTTAGCTAACAGAGGGCTTTGTGCCTTATTATTTCCTATTGATTCACAGCTCAAGGATTTGATGTCATTGGGTAGCATACGGTCTCTGGCCATAACCGTAATTTAATGGTTCCATTTGGCGGCAAACCACTCAGTTCAGAGGGCCCCGGTTTACCTATGGTGCCATTTGGCAACAAAATTGTTGATTATAGGATACGTGTCACATCCCCACTGACAGGAAATTGTTTGAGAATGAATCCTAATGATATTTTCGACCAGACATTAGCTCTTTGTGAGCTGAAGTTATTTTCAATTTATCCGCCCCGACAAACTATTGCAGAGGGTGGTGGATGGATTTTGCTTTAAACATTTTTATGGTTAATTTCAGTTTTAAATATTTGGAGTGTTGTAATCTTTGGAATTTCGAATGTTTGATGGATATTTTGGTAGAATTTTGGATATTTAAAATTGACACATCCGATTGAGATTTTCTGTCAACACGGCCATCATCGGGGTGACTTTAAGGTCACTTGAAAATATTTGACTTTAGTAAAAATTTAAGGATATTTTGAAATATTTGAAATTAAACCTCCAGTTGAGATCTGCATTCAACACGACCACCATTAGGGTGATTGGGGTCATTAATATTTCGTATTTTATGGAAAATTGAGAGCATTTGAAAAGGTAGGATCCCCTCCGATCTAGATAAACGTTCAACATGGTCATCATCGAGGTATTTATGGGCATTTATATTTTATTGATTGAACCTTGTCGACTCTGTCTAGCTCTCGACAGAGAATCGGGTTTCATAGGCTTTATGCTTTTGTTGGTGAGTTTTTTTTTTTTTTTGAATGCTTACTATGAATGTATAAAATAAATATCCCGGTAAACCTCGCGATCGCATGTTTATTTAATGGTTCGAGCCATGCCGACTCCTATCTACTTGCATAGAATGACTAGGCTCGAACTTGGGTTTACTTGTTGACCTGTGCAGCATTCCTATACGTCATGTATGTACCCATAACATGCTCGTCGGACCCATGCGGGTTTTGTGATTGCACTTGCCTCTTTTGTGTACCTATGTGCTACATATTACAGTGCATGTGCAGGAGACATTTTTTGACATACGACAGGTCTTCTATGGCGGCTCATAGAAGTTCATCTTTGTCATAGTTCTGTCAGCATTTTCCTGTGGGTGGTGTGATGCACGATCACTGTTAATAATCTTATCCAACTCAATGTTGAGGAGTTGGTTGAACTGAGATTCACTTACTTATAATTTAACCTAGCTTTCTCTTTCCGGAGCTCATATAGAAGTCAATGGGTAATTCCTTAATTATATCATCATCATCATTTTCTGGAGTTGGCTTAAATAAAAAATCAATCATAACCTTGGATGATTACGTCCTTACTGATGTTCTATATTTTGAAATCAACGGTCACTACCTTGAACTAACAACTGTAGCAATTGATGGCGCATCAGATCATCCCGGAGAAAAATGTGAGTCTGTGAGATATTCATTCCCAAAATAGTTTGTAGTCTTTCAGGTGATTGGAATAGTATGTGTAATTTATATTTATAATTATGAGTTTAGGCCACCAAGTTTTGTGTTAATCCTTAACAGCACATTTGTCAAATATTGATCATTAATTCTAGTGGGCCCATTGTGTTGTATGTTGACTTTCACTTGAACACATCTAGATGTATCACATTATTGCTTCCACTACATGTCAAATCTCCCTGGTAACATTAAATACATGACTGATATGAATATTATTTGTCCACATTCACAAATTGACCGTGAAGGCGTCTTTGTAATCACTGTGTTACTTGTCATGGCTGATAGAAATTTGGTGTGCCCGCTCCTGGATGGCAATTTGTGTATGTGATAAGTCTCCTACGACAGTTTGTAGGCATTTACATTTGTGGCATATCACCCTTCTTGTTTGTGATGAATCAACATCTTTGCTGATCATTTGCATGGTAGTTGATTATGGTGGTATTGTAACATCCACAATTATTGATCACCACCCATATATATATATCACTATACATATGGCAAAGTTTTCCTTATTGCCAACAGGTGTTTGTGGCTACTACATTCCTTCTTGTATTTGAATGTAGACATTATGTTGTATACATGATAGATCTCTTGTGATGGCTCATAATCATTTGTATTTATTATGCCTCGTCTGCTTCAGCTTGTGGATAGATTGTTATGTCCATATTAAGGGATTGTCACATTTATTGCATGTCGAT
This sequence comes from Dendrobium catenatum, assembly GCF_001605985.2. NCBI lineage: Eukaryota > Viridiplantae > Streptophyta > Magnoliopsida > Asparagales > Orchidaceae > Dendrobium > Dendrobium catenatum. The sequence goes on from NW_021319178.1 coordinate 1,769,605, forward strand.
AGTCACTAATCAGTAGCAAGTTAATGAACTCGTCTGCAAACTAATTAGTTGCAAACTAATTAACATTAACCATGAGCTAATTGGCCTTAGACATATTCCGTATAATGTCCTCCAGTATACTTTGTTAATTGACTACTATCTTCTCCATATGATTGGTGCAAATGTCACACTCTATTGTCATCGTTCTTGTGAGATTTGCAATCTCTGTTCATCCTTCTGCTTGCACTTTGTTCGAATGCTGCAAGCTAATTACTCTTTATTGTTGTTTATAATCATTCATGAGCGTTGTTATGTTGTCTATATAGGTAATAGCATTATTTGTTTGTGAATTGTGGCTTCCCCAATATCATTACTATAATATGGGCATAACATCTATCATTCATAAACTCACAGATTATTTACTGTTCATTAGCATCTACCACTTCTTGCAGGAGTTTGATACATTATCTTGCAAATCCATTCTTGAAGACAAGTTCTTTGTTGCCTTTGAGAACGCTCTGTAGCATGTATATTGGACTTGGGAATATTCATGTTGATACTTGTTCACAAATCCACCATTATGTGTATCAACTTCTTTTATTTGCAAGAGATAAATCATATTTGTTCATGTGACTGATATATGTACCGATCATCATCATCTTTATATGATTTATATGACATTCTTCTAAATGTATTTGGATGATCATGATTTTTTGGCATCTTCACTTTGATCTAGCACTGGTCAAATTAACGTTTAGTTCTTTGTCATTAGGAATTCAATTCCAAATAGTACAAGTTTATTTGCTTGTTTAAATGTTTCGGGTCACATTTGGTTTGAACCCTTCGTATTCAAGTTTAATCATTTAAATTTGCTTGCATTTTGTTCAAGTTCAAGTTAAGTTCATTGTAGTTCATTCAAGTTCGAGTTTGCAAGTCCCTGTTGTTCGTTCTTTTGAGTTTGAATATTCAATGTCAAGTCCACTGTTGTACATTTGCAGGTGCTTTGTTATTCGAATTAAGTTTGGTCCGTTACACTTTAGTTTAGGCTTAATTTCATGTGATTTGTGATAGGAAGTACTTGAATATTTCAAGTAAAACCTAACACTATTGGTAAAAAACACTTATAGAACTAGTCCGCAAAAACAGTCCACAACTCCAATGGAAAACAACAAAAACAGCAATTTTATTGGAAAATCTGAGGGAAAACACTTGAAATTCACTAGTAGAAAAAGAAAAACAACAAGATACAATTGATCCTCTATTCGAGAGGATCTATCCCTCCCAAATCTCTAGACGTCGCTAGAGCCCAAAAGAAACCTAAACCTAAGATATCCCAAATTCAGCCAAATTCAACATGCTTTAACCCTAGGAAAACAAACTATTTAATACAAACAAATCAAAAGGAAATCCCTAAACAATCCCTACATTCAAATTTCTCTTCAACTCCTGCCTCCGGTTTTCTCTAAGCCGCAACCCTCTTAACCATTCGAAGCTACTGACCTAGCCGCCCCTTCACAAAAGCTCAGGACAAATCAAAAGGAAATCCCTAAACAATCCCTTAGATTTGGCGGCCCGATCGGCCTACGCGACAGGCGGGGAGTTCCGCCTATTCTCCGACTGAGCCAGTCCAAACACCGGCTGGATCGATCCAATGGGCCGGTCTAACAGTTTGTTAAAATTCAAGTCTATATTAAGTCTCTTGCATTTCATTCAAGTCTGAGTTCATGTCCCCTGCGTTCCATTAAGAGCAGATCAGATCTCCTGTCCATTGAAAAATCCGACAACCTCCCAGAAACTAGAGGAAACTGGACCTCCCACCATGCTAGAGAAAAGCGTGTACAGTAGGTGTCGGATAACACCGCATCCGTAAATCATCAATCCCACTACACCAGAGAAAGGCGTGTATGAGTCTTCGGACACCTGTTTAAAATGCATAGTTGTATATTGGTCCTAGCCGCGCTAGAGAAAAGCGTGTACATGACCTACCTGTCTCGTCGTAAGCGTCGCATCAGGTTCCCTTCCCACCATGCTAGAGAAAAACGTGTACGGGTGATTTTCAAGTGCGTCGCTAACGCTGAAAATGGGATTTAAAATTAAGAATGTTATACCTGCACGTGGACCGGTGATGGTATCAATGAAGATGACAAAATGAACAAAATTTTCTTTTCCACATCTTTTTTTTCCTTATTTTTTGTCACTATTTCATCATTAATTCATTATATATATATATATATATATATTAAGCACTTTAATTAATGCTAATAACACAAGATAACATAATAATAAATAGTTATGATGATAGAAAAGAAAACCTATTGTTTTGATTGAGAGAATTGAGATAATTTTGTTGTTAGGATAGATGATGATTTGATGGGTTTATGTGGGCTTTAGTGTGTTATTTGGGTTTGAGGTGGAATGGGATTTATTTGTAGTGGACTTTGGACTGCTTGGAGGAGGGTTTGGGTATGTTGAAGAGGGGTCTTAGTCGGCTATGAGCAGGAAAAACCGGTTAAGCTATAAGGAAGATCTGGCCAACATAGCTTTCAACTTGGCGGCTACAGGTGAGTGGGATGTCGGTACAATTGGCTTTGGTTTGCAAGGGGACGGCAAGGGGAGTTTGGTCCTGAGCTTTTGTGAAGGGGCGGCTAGGTCAGTAGCTTCGAATGGTTAAGAGGGTTGCGGCTTAGAGAAAACCGGAGGCAGGAGTTGAAAGGCTAGGGAAGAGGAAGGAGGTTTGGATTCAGCATGGAGGAGCTATCTAGGAGGAAGAAGGTCGGGTCTAAGTGGCGGAAGTGGGTTCGACTTCAGTTAGGCATCGGGCTTAGAGATTGGAAGGAGGTGGGGCTTTGGATTGGCGGTCAGCTTTAAGAAATGAAGAGGAGATCGGGATTTGAGTGGAGATCGGCGGGTGGTGTGTTCGACTTCAATTAGGCGTCGGGCGGGGCTTAGAGATCTAAAGAAGGAGGCGGGGCTTCGGATTGGCGGTCGACTTTGAGAAACGAAGAGGAGGTCGGGATTTGAGTGGAGATCGGCGGGTGGTGTGGAAGTAGAGACGAGGTAGAGCATGTGAGATATGATGATTAGAGGTGTAGAGAAAAAGGCCGGAGGGTTGGGCTTGGATTGGAGCTTGCTTAGGCGGAAGCATCGTTGGTTTCGGTAGTTGGAGTGGGAGAGCTAGCAAGCTGTGGGAGAGGAGAAGAAACGAAAAACAGAGCCTGAGGTTCGGCTTCTGTCTCATTTTAACGAGGCGAACGAGAGAGGGAGCTATGCAGGAGAAAAGACATGACATGAGCAACACCGTTGAAAGGTATGGCACTACAGCTGCAGCGGGATTTCTTGCAGGATCCGGCACAGGTAATGATTCAACCATTTTTTTTTTATATTTCATTCTTTTTTTTTTATCTACCACAGAGATCAATAGAAATGTTGCTCTTGGCCATAATCAGACTAACACCTCCTTAAAATAATAAGTATGGATCCTCTTTTATATGGGAAGCTCGTTAGTTAGAAGAAGGGGGAGAATATAACCTTTCTGATATAGGTCAATATTTCCTAGCAAAGGCTACCTACTAATCTATGATGCACTGACACGGACATGACAACACGACACGGACACATGACACGTCAATTATTGAAAATATAGGACACGGACACGGGTTGGACACGGCATTATAGTTTTTATATTTTAAAAATATTGTATAAAAATTAAATAAGTATAATTTTAAAAATGATTTAGAAAAAAATAAGTCATTTAACTAGAATTTGTGCTTAAAATGATTAATATTAGGTTGTCGAGAGTCGGGCGTCCACCTCGTTCTCGTTTATCAGTCATCAAGAGAGGAGATGAAAATACCTTCATTGCCAAAGAGAAATGAAAATGAGAATATTCGATGAATGGGGTATTAAGTGTGGACGATTGATTTGGTGTTATGAATAGAATATAAGAAATTTAGTTTTTATATTTTTAATAAGTAAAAATTTTTAAATACAATAAATTATATTTTTAAAAAAATCATAAAATATTTAAGATACGCGTGTCGTACATAAAAGTCCAATTTGTATTTAATATTTTTTAATTGGACACATTTTTGGAGTGTCCGACACGCGTCAGAGGAGTGTCGGACACGTGTTGTGTCGGATACGTGTCGAACACTGCACACCTCTTTCAAGAGAAGTGTCAGTGCATCATAGCTACTAATTCAATTGATTAAAGTTACCTTAAAAAATGCAGAGGTAACAAACACTAATTGTTTCTCCCATAGCTACAAGATATAAAGCTAAATCATCCAACCGTCTTAATGATTAAAGCTCTAATTTTGATTAATAAAGAAATTGTTAGGAAATCCTCTAGAAACACAAAAAAAACTTCTGTCGAATCATTACTATTCAAACATCGGCTTTTTTTATAATATACAGCAGACAATTCTAAATTATCTTTTAATAAGAGAATTGTTGGCTTTTTTGGACTTGTCGCTAATACGAATGACAAGATTTGGTGCATCTTAAAAAAAAAAGTTTAATGTTTTGCAATTGGTTATTTTGATTAAGTCATACCATTGGATATGGCTAGTGTTGATCTTTCATAAATGCCAGTTGTACTAGGTCGGATGGAAGTTGAAAATGTTAATAAGGTCTAAGCTCTAGTTGATGGATCGGGACACTAATGTTATATTTAATTCAGACGCAAGGAAAGGTGGGGTTCATTTCTAATTTGAATGTTATGCAAGATTCCTCCAACACTGTACTAGATTTTGGTCTTATAGGTGCTGGCTTTATTGGCAACCTACTAAATTGGACCAATGATAGCTAATGGTGAATGTTAAATAATGGCGGGAGATAACAACTGTTTTAGTCCACTAAAAGTTTAGCAGTTAACACAACGTTGTTTTTGACCAATCTCCACTACTAAAGATCACTAGGTCATCCTTTGTTGGTCCCCAACATTCAGATATCAGAGTATGTGCACTAACCGGCAAGCCCATGATACAATCCTCCAGTATGATAAAACTATGGCAAAAATTCAAAAGGCTTAAGCAAATGTTAAAGTGGAAGAAATAAAATTATATTTGATAGCATCATTAAAGATATTAATCATCTAAAAATGTTTTTCCAAAAAAAAAAAAAATTTGGAGTATCAAAATGATAAAATAATGTTAACAAAGATATTAAAACTATGGCAAAAATAATATACTTAACAACTGCAAAACATGAAATAAGATTTTTAGATACAAAAGTTGTGATTAAATATATCCAAGAGGGGAAAGTAATATTAAGTACTTCCACTCTATAATTAAGGGGCAAAACATCATTAATAGAACATATAAAATCCAAAATCAATGGTGAAAACTAGATAAATGATACTGGTCAAATTAAGCATTTGGTTACGGACTTTTTCACTAGTTTTCATCCTAATTTTCCTAGATGTGTATAAACATCAAACCTAAACTAGAGATCATTCAAGTAATTAATGAAACGAATAATAGTTTTCAAGCCTCCATAAACAATACTAAAGAAGTCAAGCAAATTACTGTTGACCTCTGTATCGAAAAAAAAAGAAAAAAAATCGAAATAAAATCTTACCTGTCCGGCTCCTGCCATCCCACGACGTTCGCATGTCGTCGCCGCAATCAAAGTCGCATCCTCGCACGTCGTCTACACGACTCGATCGAGTCGTTAAATGGCAGAGGAAACGAAGCCGCTCGGCTCCCTTACGGACTCTCTCCTGCTCTCTCACGATCCCGCTCTCACTCACTCTCCTGATTCTCCCTCTCTCTGTTCGACCACGCCTCTTCTTCGACTCCTCAGTGGACGTTCGACTGCTCTTTCGACGACTTTCCTTTCCCTGTTGGATCAAAAGTTACGGAATTTTGATCGGAAGCACGAACAGGAGCTCCGTTGGCTGTGATCGTAACTTTTTCACTTAGCTCCTTCGGCTCCGTTCATGGCAGTTCGGCTTTGCTCCTTCGACGAATTTCCCTTCCCGTTCAGCCGAAAGTTACGACATTTAGATCCCACTGACATAAAGGAGGGAAATGTTTGAACAAATTAGAACTAAACTTCCTGGTGTTCCAAAGTCTCTTCTTAGTTATATACTCGAGAAGAAAACAGTTCTGATGTCTACAAATATCGAAAATGACGGTCTACTACACCAAAGACCCTGAAGGGAGTTCTCCCCAAATCAGCAGCCTTTGACTCCCGAATCCAGAAAATCCTTCCCCGGTGAATGAGAAAGGGGGAGTCAACATCAAAATCCAACGCCACCGGATCTGCAACACTTATGACCTTAATGCCAATGCACAGGGTAAAAACTTGGTGATCAAGCTATATCTTTCAAAAGCTTATGACAAGATCGAATGGAAATTGTTTTATAATACTTTAATCAGGTATGGCCTTTTTGTGAAAAGCTTTCCCTGATAACAGCTTGCATTGGAAAGCCTGCCTTTTGTCTTAATTGATGGAGTATTGGTTTATTTAAATCCTCAAGAAGCCTTATGCAAGGTAACCTGCCATCCATTGGCTTTTTTCTCATTGTTGTTGACTATAATTGAGAAGGCATCTCTCAATTATTTATGAAATCACAATCTATGCATTTCAAAAGCAACAGTCCCATGCCAATTAGTCATCTGTGTTTTGTAAATGAAATAGTTATCTTTATCAATGATAATATCGTTAAAGTTAAAAATCTCCTAAATTTCATTAAAGATTGTGATAATGTCAGTAGAGTTTTATTATTAGAAAAAAATTACTTTACTCCAATACATATTTTTTAATAGTAGACTTCAACTAACTTTTAGAGACAAAATGCAAAACGAGTGTATACATGAAAAGGTTGGAGTAGGGTGACAAATAAGATTATAGAAAGTTGCCTTGGATGGTTTGGTCACATAAAACGTCGATCTTCTGATAACTCAGATAAGAAAGTAAAAATATTTTAGATTTGGCCTATGTTCAGAAAGGTAGAGATGGACCTAAAAAAATTTGGTTATAAAGTATTAGAAACAATCTTTTTTTATTAGATTTAAATGAAAATTTTGAATTTTAATAGAGCACAATGGAGAAAAAATATTCATTAGACGACCCCATGTAGTGGGATAAAGACTTGACGTTGTTTTTGTTGTAAAGTACTTGAAGGAACCTGCTCTTAAGAGTAAGAAATGAATTTTCCATTTTGATGATTTGTTAAATAATATCTAAGATAAGCTCTCAATATAGGGATTTAAAATTATATCCCTTGGTTAGTAGGTCGACCTTATTAAAGTATATTATTCCTATTTATATTCTTCACACCACGAATCCTCCTTATGCTGTGACTAATAGAATTGAAAAGTTTTTTTAACAAATTTCTTTGGAGTAGTTCTAGTGATCATAAGAAAATACAAGGATTTTCATGGAAGGAAAAATGCTTTCCTTTAATGGGCATGATTAAAAGGTAGTGTGAGGGTTATAAAATTGAAAGAATGGATCCAAGCTTCCTTTATTAAGCTTTGGTGGAACTTCAAAACAAAATGAAAGTCAATAGGTTAACTTTATGAACATACTGTGATGGGATCCACCCTTTCTTGGCCGCTTACAAAATGAGGGATTTCCCTTTTTGGAAGATATTTTGCAATATCAGAGAAGTGGTTGAGAAATTCATAGCTTGCGGCATATATTACAGAAATGTTTTCTTCTAGCAAGATATTTGGGTTAAAGTAGTCTCTAGGATCTCATCTGAATAACTCTCATGATATTTCTAATAAAGTCAATCAATTTTTTTAATGAGAAAGGATGAATTTTGTAAAATAGTGCATATTTACTACCTCAACATAGAGCCCAACAAACCACTTACATCACCATTACATCTACAGATAAAGATATCATCAAATTTAGAGAATCAAGTAATGTTGAATTCTTAAGCTATCTAGAGTACTTTAGGAGGGAAAAACAAGTTTTTATATTTAAATTTTTGTGGCATAAGGGAATCCCCTTGGCTATATCTATTTTTTATTGAGGATTTGAAGGGATTAATTCAAATGGATGATTCAAAACATGAGCTTTTAAATTGCTTCTATATGACTGATGTCAAGCAAATATTATTACATTATGTTTTATAAATGATTCTATCGTGTTTGAAAGTTAGAATTAGTATTCTAAAATTTTTCAAATTCATATACACAATCTAGGCTCTTTTGCTTATTTGCTTTGTGTAGAATCATTTAAAGACGGCTCTTCCTAAAGGGCACCTTGTAATCCTTTATTCCAATTTACATTTTTTTGGTTCATTGGGTTGGAAAGGAATTATTCAAAATATAGAGGCTCAAGCTTAGTACTTCTAGAATTATAATTAACATATATGAACATATCAAATTGCACTAATCTATCAATCTTGTTTCTGAGAAAACTTAAAAAGGGAAAGATCTGAGTTGCCATTATTTTGGTATCATAAAACTTGCATTGGAGGGTAAGAAGGTGAGACAAGTGAAATGCCCAAACCTCTTATGCTATTAAACTCAATGTTGATGATAGTGCCAAGGGGAGTTCAGGCCCTATTGCTAGTGTTGGGGTCTTTTAAGATAGTAATGGTGAGCTTATTATGGCTTTTGTTATTCCTTTGGACATTCAAAATGACTTTAGAGCTGAGTTACTCTTATACTTGAAATTTGACATGAGAAAGTATTTAATCAACTTCTAATTCAGATGTATGTCTTAACCTCATTCATATTATACTCTCTAACAAAATAACTAACCTTGGCAGCTTATGCTTGATTAGAAGAGCAAGAAACATATTACAAAGTTGAAATTTTAGGCTAAGTCACAACCATCGAAGATTGAATGGTTATGCTGATAAGCTTCCAAATAAAGGGGCTAATTTGAATACCAAAATTACATTTCTCCCTCATTAAATAGCAACCAAACTGAGATCCCTATTCAGGATGGATGTATGGGTTTCCTTCCTTTAGAAACTCTAAAGAGCTTCATCACCTATAATGGATTGGCTCTTCATAATTACTTCATTCCAACTTACCCCCTTTCTCTTATCTTAAGCATATTAATTTTGGTGGAAAATGAGACCCCGGTAGCATAGTTTCAACTGCTCACCCTTGCTTTTGGTTTTGGTCCCGGATATGAATTTGTTTTTTATTACCTAGTTAATTCCTTTTACATTTCTTGGCTTATTAATAAAAAAGAAAAATATATGAACTTTCACAAGGCATACTTAGAGGCATTGAATCAACAAATTCGGAGCATTTCTTGGCTTATTAATAAGCCTTTGCCTATTGTTGGGCTTTATTTCAATTAACATATGTGGTTTTCAAACAATAGAATTTTGGTGAGGGGTTTTGAAAAGAGGGAACAATTGCATCTAGTTGTTACTTTGGATAAGCTTTGGTAGCCTTTCACACCACTGTATTAATATCTCAAACTTTGTCAATACACCATATGTTTTGGGGGTTGATGGTATACTTAATATGGTAATGGATTGGTCGCTGTGGGATCTAGAATGGCTACAAATATGATTTTTTTGTCATTTTTTGTAGTTTTAAGCAGGTGTTATTTTTATAGCAGTTTTTTCAAGAAATTATGAGGTGGGAAGATATAACCATGTGGAAATTAGAAATGAATTTCTGATTAGTTGAAAGTATATTTATAGCCTCGTGAATTTTAATTTGTTCCAAGTTTCAAATATTTTACAGCCTAAAATCATAAACACTGGGAGGATCACTCAATATACCCTTTTATATCTACAAGCCCATCTTGGTTCTATTCAGGTGGTCTACAATATTTGAAGTATCTTAAAGATCCTATCATAAAACACTAGGGGCATGGCAAGTGGGACTTCAACTCGTTAATTCTCAGATTTTTCCTTGTAATTTTCTTACCGACTTTTATAGCAGTCATTTATAACTGCATTTTTCCTTTTTTTTTGTAAATGCGTGTGGTTTGTTCTCTTAGGTCAGGGTATGTAGACAGTTGAAAAAAGCCGGGAATCATTGCACTCAATTCAAACTATTTCAGGAAAAAAGATCATCAAAGGATCACTAACATTAATTTCTATTTTTATTCCAATAAAAATATAATATGATTGTTTTCTTATTTGAAAGATTTCAAATTCTTTTTTGGAATTCCTCTTCATGGCTTTCCTTGATTGAGAGATAACCTCAATGAAGACTTTAATATTAAGAGGATCCATCCGGATGACTTTCCATAATGTTTGTAAATTCTATTCTATAAATCACGGAGCATGTAAGGATTAAAATAATGCTAGAATATAAGCATTATAAGCAGTTTCCTTCCTCCTATTGTGGGAGATAGCCTACCTCTCTCCTCTTTCTTTTCCTTTCTTGCTTGCTCACCCATATTCTCTCTCCCCATTCTTGATCCTCTCATAGACCGATTTATTTTCTCTCTTTATCAAAAGACCAATCAAGAATAAAAAATTCCACACATGCACCAACAGAGTGTCTTTAAAATCATGAAAAATCATCTATTCGCTTGATGAAAAAATCCACGAGAAACCATAAAAGGAAATAATATTCAACAGTAGAAACATGTGCATGTGAATAATTGCTTTTTCATGATTTTATCATTAAAAATCTGAGAATTTGCTTTTATCCGGAAAAAGGAACAATGAAAGATATATTTTACCACAGAATCACCATGTAGAACAGCTTAAACAGAGAAATAGTGTGACATGAAACATTACGGAGAACTTGGAGGAACAAAAAATTACTGCAACCCAAAAATAATCCATATCTAAATAAAACTAAGTCTTAAAATACTAAAAATTAAAAAAATGATATGAAATAATAAATGATAGTCAAATGAGAGTTAATGTATGCATATAAAATAACAGTTTTTTTTTTAGATGCTTCAGAGATAAAATAAGGACTTGGACAAGATTATATACTATGGCACTTTGCATATAGACTCATTTACATTTTAAGTGACTTAATCAATGCGGGTTAATGTACTAATATATTTTGATAGCATAATGGTTTCAAAGCATCAAAAAACATCATAGGATGCAACAAGCATCATCAATCCACATCTAACCATTATACAGAAAGCAAAGCATCAATTTTCTATATAAGAACATAACAGTGTAAGGGCGTACCTCCAAACAACGCTCCAAAAGCTGTCTACTCCTAGCATAATCTCCATTTCTATAATGTCCAACAGCTAAAAGATACAATTTCTCTCTTGTCTGTAGAGGGCTGGAAGAACTATCCAAAGAAGCTGTGATATAGCAATATTGTTAATCATAATTGGTAATCAAAAGATTATAACAGTAACCAACAACACCATATATAGAAAGTAAGCGAAGAGTTAGCCATAAATTTACAGATTAGAAATTAGTAATTGCATTATGACCTTCAAGCATGGCTATCCCGCGATTCACATCTTCGGTTTGCCTAGAATGAACAAGAGCCCAAGACAATCTCATAAGACTTTCATTCTTATTCTCAGCATTTCTTGCATTAGCAACCTCCTTCTCACAACCCTGCACAAAACAGTCCAGAAGAATGCGAAAAGAGTTGTGCATGACAGTAGCTAGAAGACATTCAGAAATAAAGATGCTGCTTGTATCTCAAGAAAATTTTAATATTTGAAATGCGATGCTCAATTATAATTCTTAATGCTCTTCTGCTATCACCCAAATTCATCATAAAAGAAAATCAATTTTAATAAATGATGTTTGAATCAATGTCTTATACATTATTTTTATGTCAAGACAAATAGAATTCCACAATTACCGATGGCATGCAGCATGAATATTAAGCCAAAAAATCGAGAGATAATACCAAAACTGTAAAAGTTATCTAGAGATTTAGCTTTGAACTCCCTGCATTTCATCATAGACGGCTGAGAACTAGAAACAGAACTGCAAAAATATACGGCTTATAGAAACAAATGAATTGCAAAAAAAACATGAAATTACACACATCTATGCTCAATACTCAAATATAAAAACAGGTAAAACTATTAATAGGTAGAAATTGACTTCAATGCATTTGACTGGTAAAAACACCCTAACAAAACTGAAGACCCAGCAGAGCTTCCATATATTAAAGCTAATTAAAGGAATTAATAATTTTTGTGTAGAGAAGTTAAATAGGCAAATTAGAACACCTGAAAATAAAGAAAAATTATCAAAAAGAACCCCTAACTGTTTGTGTGGCCCATTTTAATTCCAGACTATATAAAATACCTAATTTAGTCCCCGGTCTCTTTAAACAAGGACCAAAATAGCCTTGCCATCTAAACAAATGAAAATTGAAGTTAATTGTGTTAAAAAATAAGGGTAGTTTGGTTATATGCAAATTTTCCTAGAATTATTTTGTAAATCCAATTTTCTACTTCTCATATTTTCACACATATAGCAGCTAACTTTGTGAAGTAAGTTTTCAAATCTTTACATAGTGGTTTTATATTATACTAGAAATATTCTTATAAGATGAAATATTAAAATAGGTATTTTTATTTAAAATAATCAAATTTAATCTTTTATATGATCAATTTATTTATGTTTATTTATTTCAAACAAGTTAAATAATAAAAAACCAAATGAAAATAAAAAATGTCAAATATTAACAAACATGAATAATAAAAAATATCAAAATTGTTTGCATAAACTTAGTTGGAAAACTAAAAATTACTATAATAAAATTTCAAATCAGCTCGAGTCACATTAATTATACTCATACTCAAGATTGTGAAAATCAGATTAAAGAAAAAATCGGAAGGAAGAGAGTTTCAAGGTTCAATGGTTCGATCGGGATTGAACCAGATGATGTAATAAATATTAAAATTATTTAAATAATATCTAAATGACAATAATTATATAATAATCATGCGATAATGTAAATTTGTAACTAAAAGTAAATAAAATTCATACAAAATAAAATATTCCATAATTTTAAATTTAAACACATTTAATCATTAAATTTAATTCACATGTAATATAAATTTAGTTCACATAAAAATTTAAAAATTTAATATAAATCATTACAACAACAACAACAACAAGCCTTTGTCCCACTATGTGGGGGCAGTTACATAAATAATTTTTCGCCATTGTGTCCGGTTAAAAGTCAAAGTCTCATTTAAATCTAATAAAGAAAAATCATTTATAATATTTTCTAACCAAGTCTATTTAGGTCTACCTGTACCTTTCTTAACATAAGTCAAATATAATACCTCAACTTTTCTAACTTGGTCATTGGAAGGCCTCCGTTTAATGTGACCAAACCATCTAAGGCGACTCTCTCTAATATTATCTTCCACCGGAGCTACTCCAACTTTTTCATGTATATGTTCATTTCGTATCATATCTCTAAGGGTCAAATCACTCATCCACCTAAGCATCCTCATCTCTGCAACACTTAACTTAGTATTAGGCTTCTCTTTTAAAGGCCAACATTCGGCACCATAAAGCATTGCAGGTCTCACCACCATCATATAGAATTTTTTCTTAAGTTTGAGGGAACTTTTCTATCGCACAATAAGCCCAATGCATTCCTCCACTTCAACCATCCAACTTGAATTATGCTGATAATATCCCCATCAATTTCACCATCACTCTGAAATATAGATCTAAGATATCTAAAACGTGTACTCTTATTAATGACTTGATCGTCCAAAGTCACAATCCCCTCACTAGGTTATTGCTACTAAAATCACACTTCATATATTCATTTTAGATCTACTCAAGTGAAAACCTCTAGACTCTAAAGTTGACCTCCATAATTCAAGTTTCCCTTCAAATCTCTCTCTAATCTTATCAACAAGAAGAATATCATCAGCAAAAAGCATATACCAAGGTACATCCTCTTGCAAATGTCTAGTGAGAACATCCAAATTTAATATCAACACTGTCGTTGCCAGGTCTCAAGTCCTGGATGGATGAGAAAAATGGAGGGTTGCATTAGGTAGTCGACAGGTAGCGTAAAACTTGTCGAATAATCATGACATGAATACTTTAAAAAATTAATATAAATCATTGTTGATTTATATGTTATATTTAGATAAAATTTACACATACATATTGTATATTAAATTCACATCATTAAATTACATCTAATAAATTCATGTTAGATCATTTATAATTTAAAATAGATAAAAATTAGTTTTTTATATTGTCTAAATAAATAAATAAGATAAAAAACTAAATATTATTAGTCATAAAATAAATATTCTTCACATTATAAAAAACTAATTAAAAATATATTATGTATGTGTTGTGAACTTGAGAACTTCATCATAGTTATTTAGTTCCACATCACTTGAAAATTTCGTTATAGTATTATCTAGATAGCTATTTTTGTTTACATGAGTTAATAAGTCACATGGGATGGTAAGGTAATATGAAACAAATAAGTTAAGTTCAATGGAAATAAGGAAAGTTGAAGGAAGGCTAGAAAACCCTGTGCATGCAATATTCCCAAAAGTTTTGCTTATATATGTTTTGGCTAATAGCTAAAACCAAGGCATAGAAAACCTGTAAAATCCAGATTCACAGCATGGTGAAAAGACATGCGTCAACCAAATAATAACGCGATCTAAAGCCGATTGAACAGCTATAAAGCCACACATCGAAAGATGGATTCGAAATTGAAAAAAGTCTGCTGCATCGGACATAGCAGAACTGGTGATTATAGGATGCCCTAATCTACCAATTTCCATGGCCCAAAACCGTGGCCGCAACCAATCAAAATCAGTGTGCAAAAAATGGCGTATACAACTAGGAAGGCCTGGTTTGGAGAAGGGAAGAGGGAAGGTTGTTACCGCAATAATATCACGATCGCACCACGGGATGTTATCGCTACCGCTGAAGAAAGAACTAACAGAATCGAAAAAACTCATGATCTTGGCATCCATGGCCGTTCCTTCGTCTTCTCTCTCCACGAGAAGATAGGTTTTTTTATTTCTTGTTTCCCTCTGAGAGTATAGCGAGCCTGCCGAGACAACCGGAGAACTTGATCGGTAAGAAATAAATACTTACTAGGTTTAAATGGTTTGGAAGGCATTGCCTCTACACGGAGAAAAGGTCAAAGGATCGGCATAGGATTGAAAACGAGTTGAGCCCGGCTAGATGAAAAATTATTCTGTGCTCATTAGCTCATAGAGTTTGGTTCACAAATTATTTATCGAGTTGAGCTCGAGCCGACTCATAATTCTACTTGACTCACTTACACCCTATAATACCCACTAAGCATGTGTGCAATTGCACCTGATCTCACCCGATCAGGTAAGAATAATGTAATAAAATTTCTGCACATCTTTCTCTTGTATGTATAAATGAGTGTTTTGTATGCATGAGAATGTCTAAAATTATTCTAGAGTGGGTTCCAAGAGTCTATGTGCATGAATAGGAAATATGGAGTTTTTCCCTTGGAGCATCGCAGTGCTCGATTTGGTGATGTTGCATTGGTGAGCTCTCTATCTTTTTGGATTTTATGATGAATGTTGTGGCACTAGTTTTTTGTTTTTTTTTAAATGCATAAAGCAATTGCATTAAAAAAGAACGAAGCTAATACAAGCTAATAGCATCACACTCCTCCTTTAATAATAGAAAAAAAGGAGGAATGTGATCCATACTAAGATAAACCCAAGAAAAATTACCATTATGAGCATAGTTAGCACTCATATCTGCTAACTTATTGCTCTCTACAAACATGTTTGAAAATAACAAAATTAAAATTTTTAATAAAGGAAGATAACCTTACATCAATCTTCGGTTTTTTTATTATTGTTGATATTGCTTTGAATACTTTTAATCACATTTTCATTGTCTCCTTCAATGATAATCCCTTTGTATTGAGAAGTCCAATCCTTGATTATACCATGTAGAGAAAAAATGGCCTCTAATTCAAGTTGAGCAATATCCCAATGAATTCCTTTGATACCCATAGCAAAAAGAAACCTTCCTTGGTGATCACGGCCAACAGCTCCAATTCCAGCATTATAGGAAGGTAAAAATGAAGCATCAAGGTTAATTTTTATCCAATCAGGTGGAGGAGGATGCCAAGAATTTTTAAACAACCTAGATGGTTGATTAACATCCCATAGGCCCGATTTATTTCTATTAGAAATAGAAATTGAAGTCATACTAAGAGCATTAGTTGTGGCACTAATTTGGGCATTACAGTGTCATGCTCTCTGTTGAGAGCGCCACAGTGCCAATTAAAAAAGTTAATAAATATTTCTATTTTCACTCAATTTTCGCTTTGACAAAACCAATTTGTAGGCACATTAATGGAAATCTCAGTATCAATAACATGATAATCTTACTAGCAGTAGGGGACTTAATAACTAACAGTTGAGCTGAGTGTTTTTATTATTATTATTAGTTTGGTTTGAAGATAAAAATATGATCATGGAGTACAGTTATAGAGGAAATTAATATGGGTTTAATAGGTAAAAGTTTAATAATTTTGTTATTGTTTGAACATGTAATTATTGTTGCCACCATAGTAGATAAAACACTAATATCATACAATCAAGATTAACCTGAAGGGATGTCTACTATGGTTATAAGTAGGACATCGCACCAAATTCTACCCTCATAATCATCCATCTTATGTGGGACTAGATATTTACTAGTATGGGAGAGTGGTATGGTTCACCCTACTCACATGGAAAGGGCTCATGATGTGGTTTAGGCTTGAATTTAGCCTTTACCATTTCATTTTTGTATATCACATTCAAACCACTCTCATCATCAACTCTACACTATCTCACTTACACAACACAGTATTTTTTGTCTTACAATCATTTATCTCACCCCCAAAAAATATGAAACTTCTTATAACTCCAATATAGTTAGTCTCATCTAGCTCAATATCCTCTTCAAATAAATGAGTCTCATTCAAAACTTTCTCATTATCATCATCTTCTACTAATCTTAACTCATCTAAAAAAAAAGATTTATGGCTTGCAGTCATATATCTTATGTCTCTTCTTATGACAATTAAAACATATGGTTTTCCAATGTTCTTATAACTCCTCTCAATAGGAGCTTAGCACTATGTAGCCACTAATTATGGGTTAGGCATAACAATAGGCCTATGGGTAGGATTCAAAGTGGTCTAACTCTTGACTTTAGGAAATGAGGTAGCCATCTTTTTATATTCCACCATAGGGGCATAGTGGTAAGCATTCTTCAATATGTGAGGGGTCAAACATCCCTACCTAGCTATCTCCTAATGTTCATCCTAAGATGGATAAAAGGTTTTTTGGCCAACTACCAATCAAAATCTATACCGTTGGTTCTAAAATTTAACCTAAAAAGTGTTGAAGTAGTTAATAACATGAAGGAATCCCTGCCTTGGGGTTAAAAGTTGCCCATATGATATTTTTTTATTATATCCTAGGCAATACTTAGCTCTAAACATCTTCTTCATCTCTACCTAAGAAAGATTCTTTCTTTTAAATCTATGTTTTTTTGTTACATGTTGCCCAATAAATATTTGCATAGATTGTGAGTTTCATCCTAACAAAAGTAACCCTTTAATTATCGCCCATCATATGCCACCTATGGGAAGCGAAGTTATAAGTGGATTCAAGCATGTCTCCACATATCCTGGACAGGTGTGAAAATGATCAAATTGAGGTATAATTGAAAGTAGAGTTATAAGCGTACATCATGGCATGTGCATGAATCATGTTTGCATTAATTGCATAAGTCATGTGAAAGAAAAAATATTATTTTAAAAAAAAGTTCATGTTATTGATATGTAGAAGTGAAAGATCATGTGATTTATATGTACAAGTTCAAGGATTGATCAAGTTTATGTTAGTTACAAAATCATATGTTGTTGCTTTCAAAATTGGAATTATGTAATATTATCATGCTTTCTTTATTAATAATCAAGTATGAAATTAAACTTATGCATAATCATCATCTTGCCTAAAATGAATTGCAAAAAACTTATTACTTACTCCTCTGATATTAAATTTAAATAAAGAATATTTAATATTTTAGTAAGACCCGAAAGGCATAATAAGTAATGAGGCTTGCTCACTCTATACATTCATCAATTATTTCAGGGAATGGTAAAAGTTCTGTTGAGTAAAATAGAAGTCAATAAATTCATAGAGAAGTTCAACTAAAAGATTTTTTTTTAGTCCAGTCATTTATATTTTCATGCATAGAAGAATTATTATGGATTATTTGTATATAATTCTTTTTTAAAGAATATATGGAATTGAACATTGATGAAGGTTTATATTGTTCCTTTGCATTTGAAGATGAAATAATTAAAATTATGATTTAATTATTCCATTAGACCCTCTGTTATGATGTATAAGAACTTTAAGGATTTGTAATGGAGCTAGTGCAAGCTAGGCCAGGGTGCCTAAATTGAGTTTATTTTGGTTATTGTTGAAATATGTGATTGGAGGATAGTTCTAATAACTTTGGGGAATGAAAAGACTTGAATATGTTAGAGTGGTGTGTGAAGATCATCTTTAGAGTTTTTTGTGAAGTTCTAAAGAGTTTGAATGTTGATCAAAGGATGAGAACACTACTAGGTTAAAAGGTGTCCTAATTTTGGCCCATTTTTATAAGATGCTTAGGGATTTTTTCTAATACTTATCTGGATTTGCGGGAGATTAGTAATATTTGTGGTCTATATTAGAGATCATTATTGCACTTTGAATAGGCACATTAATGGGATTTGAGGTCACACCGATCAAATACTTTCCTCAAAGCACAAGTGAAGCAAGTTGTGGTAGAGATAGCATCTTCGCTCAGATAGCCAATCTTAGAGAGGAGTTTAGCGCATTTCATGATGAGATGAAACATTTTATGCAACAATTGCAGATGAATCAACCACCCATGGAGGATCAGAAATGGTATAAAAAATTTGTGTAATTTTAATGTAAATTATTTAATTATAAGTATCTCATTATCTTCATACTATTTTCCGGCTGGCAATGACAATTCATATGATGTCTGACGGTCCATTAGAAATTTAACTTTGTTTAGTTGATGAATTTTGGTATTTCTTATGATGCTTCTAGTTGCATGGATATTTTATGTATTTTGAAACTTATGGTGTTTTGATTTTGAACTCTGGTGGTTCTTGTGACTTTGGTATCTTGGAACTTATGATGTTTTGAATTTGGTGTTTTGATTTTAAATTCTAGTAGTTCTTATTCAATGGTATTACTATGGAGGGGTTATATTTAGCATTTTTTCAACATTTGATGAGTGGATTTAGTGTTCGTGAACCTTTTTTTTTTTCTTATTGAACTCGATAGTGTGCAAAATAATTGCAAGATGCTCCCATGGGATGCCTTCTAAGTTTGGAAGATGAAGCTTCCTGTATGTTAGATGGCGAACAAAAACTAGTTTTTTTTTTTAGTTGATGTTTAAAGCCATCTAGTAAATGAATAATGACCTGATTATGAAATAGATAAAAGCATATGTTGCCTTAAGAGAGTGGGAGATTTGTGCTGAATATTTGAATATCAAATATTTTTTGCATACTTGGCAATACATTTTGGTCTGACAAGTGAATTTTATGTTTATTCTCATACTTTGAGTTCAATAGGGTACTTAGAAGTTAGAACTGAAGGGCATTGTGAATTGATTTAAAAAGAGAAATAAGACAGCCTATGTGTTTAAGTTTCCTAGATTATCTTGATTGGTTGGTGATATACTAGCTCGTATATATCGGAATAGTTTTGATTAAATAGTTGTTGATGTATATGTATATCGAATCAATGGTGGTTCTGTATTTTAAATAAAAAATTATGGACTATTGTGGCGGTTATAACCGCCACAACAAAACAGAATTGTGGAAGTTAAAACCGCAATATTAATGGAATCATATTACTGGAAATCAGTCTATTTTGATGATATTAGTGGCAGTTATAACCAGTACAAATTTGTAGGTTTTCACCGGTTATGACCGTTGCAAAATCTAGCGCTTCATCGATTCTACCTCTCCGATCCAAAAACCGCTACGGAATATTGTTGCAATGCATAACAATTACAGTGGAAGTGCAACGGTTTTAAAACTACTGCTAAATAAATAATGGAGGTTATAACCATCCGAATAACTCAAAATAGTTATGTAGTAGCCGTATTGGTTGGTAGTGACATGATGTAGGGCATTAGTGATACATGTATATGATAATTCTAACAAAACTGATATAAGGGAATACGATACATATAAATTATATGATATATATGATACATTGTATTGTATACATTCAATTTGTAAATGATATAATATATGATATGCATACCTTAATACTATACAATATGCATAGAATAGAATATATATAGAATTCTTAGTTGATATAATAGGTATACTTATATATATGAAATGATATATGAAATGAATTGAAATATCATTTATTGACATGTATAAATTTATAATAGAACTACTGTGTTATAACTTAGCATGGGTATAAGAACAAAAGAACAATCTGATCCTTTATATGGATATTATTCACTGATCACTAAATCTTAATTATATTGCTTTTAATAATTTATATTCCTCATATGAAATGATGCTATTCATATTGGTTGTCACATGATCTCACAATTATATATTTATACTTATCTCGTTTGATTGGTTACGTGCATATTGTTTTTATTGACCTACATTGATTTAAATTATAAGTACTTATAACATACTCAGTCGTTAGCTCACTATGTGATTTTTATATAATTTCAAAAATGATGCAGGATTTAGTAGAATGAGACAGATTAGGTTTTACAGGTTTATTTTGTTTGTTTTTGTACTTTTATTTTATTCTTTCGTAACCAGGAATGATAGGAGATGGATTGATGCTATAGCATATATGAATTTTGAGGAATGAATATAGATTGTTATGATATATATGATTTATAATTGTTGTGGACTGTAATATACACGACGCTAGAATGAAAAATATCGTCTTAGCAATATATGTATATCTAGCACACCAATAGATAGTTGAGAGAGAGAGAGACAGCAGAAACTTTTTTACGTGGAAAACCCGAAAAGGGAATAACCACGGGGCCTGGCCCAGATGAGAAAATTTTACTATGTCTGGGTTGGCTACAAAGTTTGATTTGCTTCTTTACTTGGAGATGTTGGAATTACAATATGTTAATAATCAGACTAAAATCTGGCAATGATAGATCATAAATGAACTGGAGGAAGTAAGGCAGTAGCTGAGAAGAGCTTCAGTGATAGTCAAGAAAAACTCTAGCAGTTGTCAGAAAGAAAACTCCAACGACAGTCAGGAGGAACTCCGGTGGTGGTCAGGAGGAACTCCGTCGATGGTCGGCAAGAAAACTCCAACGACGGTTGGGAGGAACTCCAGCGCTTGTCGAGAGGAACTCCGACGATGGCCGAGAAGAACTCTGGCGATGGCCGGCAAGAAAACTCCAATGAAGGTTGCGAGGAACTCCAGCGGTGGTCGAGAGGAACTCCAGCAGTGGTCAAGAGGAACTCCGACGGTGGTCGAGAGGAACTCCGACGGTGGTCCGGAGGAACTCCGACGATGGTCGGCAAGAACTCCGGCGGTGGTCGGTGGCAAGAGAGCTCCCAAACTTCTCCCTTCTTCTCCTTCTTTTTTCTTCTTTTTTCCTCCCCTCTCATGAGAAGAGTGGGGGCTATTTATAATTTTTCGATAGTGGCATGGCTTGTAAATATATGGATGATCAAGGTCAAAATGGGAGTGATTTTAATTGACGACTGATATTGATCCCCTTGATCGTGGACTGTTTAATGGATTTTTGAAAGCCTTAATGATATCGAAATTCAGTGATCTTGGGCTCGTTGGATTCATCTCGTCAAGCTGCTCGATTCGACTATAAGCATGTCACAATTTGAAATTGTTTGGTAATTCAAATTATGGTTTGAATCTTCTAAATGCACTTTGGGTCCTTGATGTGGACTCATTTGGGCTCGGATTAAGTCGAATTTGGTGTCGTTGGGTTTGTATTTATGAAACGTTCAGTTCGACTACGAACCATCTAAAATCAGAGTTCAGATTATCCCCATTTTAATTTTTGAAGCCTCGATCTCGTATATTACATCAAGATTCGTGTCCGATCAAAATTAATTTTTTGTTACATATAAATAATCACTTCTGATAATTTTTATTTATTTAAATAATATTAGTGGCTTTAGCAGATGAATTAAAAGAGGAAAGATAATTTTTTCAAATTTAGATGCACATTACAATATACAAGTGATGCAATAGGAAAATATTATGTTGCATTGTATATAAGCAATGACTACAATTTTTCAAATTTAGGTCGGGATGAATTGTATATAAGCAATTACTACATTATGTTGAATACTTGATTAACTTAGTTTGACTCAGGGTCAACCTAGTTTGAATAAGACTACTATTTAGAAATTAAAAAAAAAAAAAAGGTATTGGAAAATATGAGAAAATATATTTTGGTTTTGAAAAATTAAGCCAATGCAGTTAACTCAAAATGATTCGTTCAAGTAACTACAAAAATTAAAAGCTATTTAAATTATTTTTCATATTTAATAATTTAAATAATATTTATTTTTATTTAAATAATAGGAAAATACCCTAACTAAGGCTTCTTTTGGACGACTTTCTAACTATTTCGAAAAGCAAATTTTTTACTAAAAAACTGTCCCAAAAGAAGCTTTAGACTTTGGGAGTAATTCTTAAAACAAATTTTCATGTGGGCAACTTTTTTATTACTTCTTAAAATAAAATTTTAGTTAAAAATTTTAAATTTTTACTAAAACTCTGTCTTAAAAAATCAATAAAAAAATCAACCCAAATAAAACCTTAAGCTTCATATGAAATAATTTGTAGCCACTGCATTCAAAAAAGACATTTCTAACAAAATTTTAATGATTTCTCCAATCTGCGTATTTCCATGGATTATAAGTTCATCAACAAACTGAAGCTAAAAGTTTTGTCAATAAAAAATTAAATTTACTAGATTTGATATCTATGATGCCTGGCATAATATTATTTCATTCTACTCAAAATCAAATACCAATTGTTTTGTTTCTATACATTATAACGATCAAGAAGCATATCTTATAACAGAACATCATAAAGCTCAGCCAAACACATTACCTGTCAAATTCCTTCACAAATACTGCTCATAGTTTCATGAATCAAAGCAGCCATTGTTCCATTTTCTGTGCATATAGTAGTTTCAGTCCCGTTTGTTTCGACCGTTGCCGTTTCAGACACTTTGATGCGAAGAGACTGAGTATCTTTATCTAAAACGGTATTCTCATTCTCAATTGAGCAATCTATTCCCTTCTCTTTCAAAGCTACCAGCAGACGAGCAGCATCTACAGAACCCCATAGAAGCATTCGCAAACTTGAGAGATTGATTGGCTTCTTTGGAGAGAGTAAGAGATACTTTCCTTTGCTTAGGACAAGCTTCCCTCTTAGCCTGGCAATGGCGATTTCTTTTGAAAATAATCTTCTGGGTTGCAGCTGAAATGCAAGGTCAGTCATTAAGCGGCCTTCAAATTCGTCTTGCAGACTCGGCACCCGTAGAGTTGAGTTTACAGAATAAAATAAGAAAGAAAATGAGCTGTTATTTTGTGGAGTACAAAGTGGCCTTAAATCTTCGGGGAACTGCAATAGCAAGAAAGTTTGGATCACTAACGAAAGCAGGATTAAAGGTTGAATGAATGAAATAACGTTAGTTAAAAATTATTACCAGAACAAGCTTTGGTTGCAGAATGCTAAGCAGTGGAAAAATTTTATGAGACCTGAAACATATATGTACAAAAATTTAAAAGAGAAATATAGAAATGGAAGCTTTTTGTGTCTACACAAGGAGAAATTATTATGTGTGTACACTGGACGTAAATCTGTGTCCGGAGGTGAATCAAAACGTACCATGTCATCCGATACAAAGCGGATGCACAGCCGCGGTACACAACAAGGAGGTGACATGGTGAGGTTTGATTTGCTTCCGGATGGCGCCCAGTGTCCGCACAAAATAATTAATCCTGTCCGCACAGAATAATTAATCCTACACAAGAGTGGCATCATCGGGTGATTCTAAAAAGAAATTAAATGAAATGGAGAAAAGTTTAAACATATTGATTAAGGTTGTAAATTATCATATGTTAAAAAAGCTAACAATAAGACTGAATTGAGCTAGTATTGGATGAAGATTTTAAAATATAAATTGTGAGATTAATAAGATTAGTGATGTCGGCTGTTAAGTGCTTATCCTCCTCAACTTGGATTAGAAGATGATTTAAAAATTAATTTTGGGAAGAAATGAATAAACTACTACAATGTATCCATGATGAAAGAACAATTATTTGAGAAGAATAATTATTTCGTTTAATTCAAACAAGACGAACTCAAACCAAATTTAATTCATTGAATGTATGCAATATATATCACATATACTTTGGTTTTATGTTTATTTTAATATTTTTTTAAGATTTCATACGAGAACCCTTAATTGATATGTTCGTCTCCACTAAAATTGGATAACCCCAACGCCATATTTAGTTGGTCGTTAGTCTGTGCATGTGTTCTACATGTGTCCCGCTCGAGATCGCATCTCTATTTGAAATCAAGCAAGGCGTACCTCTCTCATCTTCCTTTGTTACCTCATGATGTCAGAGTCTAGCTCTTCCCATACTTATGCTAAAGTAGGGTTGTCATCGTCAACCCCTCTTATATCTAAGGCTTCGTTTGGGACCACTTTCTTACTATTTAAAGCAGCTTTCTAATACAAATGTTAATTTTTAAAAAAAAAAAACTGTTTTAAGAAGCAGCAAGAACGCCAACCCAAACGAACCCTAAGACATTCATATTGCTTTCACCAACATCTTTCCTGGCTTTCGTGGATTTATGCTCTTCATCTTACCTTCACGCCATGCTCAATCACTTCATTGACTCTGGACATCTCTGCAACTACCATTCAGACTTCCTCTTTGGATTCTACTCTTAGTTTGTCATCGATTTTTCAATGGATATCACATCCTCTTTCTCCCACATTAGTAGCTCTTAGAGTTTTGGATGAACCCGAAGTTAGGTTGCAGCCTCCTATCCCAATGGCTCCTTGCTTCACAAAAGATCCTCCTATTTCCATTCCTTTGGCACCAACACCTCCAGCTGCCCACCCTCCTCATTCCTTTGCTAATGTTGTTGGTGGGCAAAATGATTTAAGAGTTCCTTCCTCCAAAAAAAACCCATTTCCCTCTATTTTTTTCATTAAGATCTAGTATCACATCCTTGTAAGCATTCATCAACTTATTTAGACAAGCATGCTCTCATCTTCACTGAAGAGTAGATATTAAAGATTGCTAGGCCTCTGTTTTTATATAGTTGACAAATTCTCATTGGTCACCCCAACCTAGAGATTATGGTTTCGTTTGGGACGGTTTTCTTACTACTTCTTAAAGTAGCTTTTTAGTACAAAAATTTAATTTTTTAACTAAAAAATTGCTTTAAGATGCAGTAAAAAAGTCATCCCAAATGAAGCCTATATTAAATTATATATCTGATCACCATTTTATTGGTGGCAAATATGTTAAGCTCATTGACCCTCATCATATTATCATTAGACTATCTTCAAAAGCATACTACACCAAATATGTTAAGCTCATTGACCCTCATCATATTATATCAATGGCTTTCCATTGTGTATGCTAAAATGGTCAACCCATTTTGATTCTTCTGTCGACCCACCTATCCTTCTAGTCTGGATTAGATTCCCACGACTAAGTTTACATTATTTCAATCAATCAGCTTTATGTTCACTGGGTTCAATATTTGGCAAATTTTGCAAGTAGATATTGCTACCGCTAGTCTTTCAAGGCCTTCTGTGGTGGGAGTAGTAGTAGAACTAGACATTCCTTCCCAGTAAAAAAAGGAGGCATAGATTGACTCCTCAACTAGTGGACTTTGTCAAAAAATTGAATTTGAAAGAACCAGTATGTTACCATTTGTTCCACATATTATTGCAACAACTCACCTCCCTCAATTTGTGAAGACATAAATGATAAAGATGCTCTCCCGCCTTATGATCTAGATGAGAAAACTAAGAGTGTTGACTCTCAGATGGATAGGAGATTTCAAATTCTATTCACTAGATGAGTTAAGAATTAAAAAAATAAACCAATTATCATTCTCCTATTTTCACCAAGTCGAAGTAAGGAGATTCAAATAATTCAATTTCTAGTTTTCATGTTCTTAGGGATTTAGGATCATAGGTTTTCAATGTATCTATATCTTACTGTAATTTTAACATAGAAAGGAGATTTAATTGTTGATCTATTTTAAAATTTTGTAGTCTAAAAAATATTTATTAAATATTCTAATATTCAATAAATTGATATAACAAATTTTTATTAAATACAATATTATATCTTCAAAAATCAAATGTTTTAATTTTAATTATAAATTAAATGATTTCATTTATCAATTTTATGCTTCTAAAGTACATTAGCAGTCTTTTTATCACCATTTGTATTGTAACAAAAATTGGCACCATACAATCACATGGGTTACCAATGTCAACTTCAGTAAGGGCAACATTCTTACTCTAGTTAAGATTTATACCCGATAAAGAGGTATTAAATTCAACATTGCATACCTAAAATGGAAATTGTATGCAGTAGCATGTAAAATAAATTCTTACTGTATTCCGGAAAGAAATGAACACTGGAGAACCTTCATTGACACAGACTTGAATGGTGACAGTGCCATTTCAGCATCTATTCCTTGCTTCATGATTGAAACTTTATTAGAATAAAACTATTCTAAACGAGAAACAATCTCAAAGTGATATTGTCTAAGTTTACTGGACCTTGCATTCACAGAAGAAAAACAAAGTTTAGCAGCGAAAAATACCTCCAGAATAAGTAAACAGCTGGAGATTGCATGCCAACGGCTAAGTAGATGACTGGCAGGGCCCAGCCTAAGAGTCCAATGAAGCGTAAACACTATGCATGGCTCTTGCCATTTCAATCTACAAAAATTCAGTTC
>NW_021319178.1:1796647-1808857 GCF_001605985.2 Dendrobium catenatum
AAGCATAAGCCACCCCAAAAATGCCTAACCATATTTGAAGTAGCTCTTCAACTTT
Organism: Dendrobium catenatum; assembly: GCF_001605985.2. NCBI lineage: Eukaryota > Viridiplantae > Streptophyta > Magnoliopsida > Asparagales > Orchidaceae > Dendrobium > Dendrobium catenatum. Next base: position 1,796,703 of record NW_021319178.1, read on the forward strand.
TCAAGCAGAAAAATTAATTACAGATCAATTTGTTTAATAGATAGGGTGTTAGCATACCATAACGTGTGCCGGAGACACAACTTACCGGAGAAAATCATTTCTCACGATCGTCTGTCACCTGTGCAGAGTAATTGCCGTCCACAGCTGCAGCGGCAGCCTTCTCCCTGCAACACAACGAACCGTCTTCTACCAAGCTTATATAAGCAACATTTCCTGTACAAACCATGCTATGGAAATACAATATTAAGCTTTGGTTGCTTCTCATGTTCTTCTTCTCTATTTGCATTCTGTCTCTCTACAGGTCCTTCTTCATGGTATCAGAGCAGTGATACTGGGTATTTCTGCTCAACCTGCTGTCAATGGCGGAAACTGAGCAAAATTCGTCCTCTCAGTCAAGGACGACTTCTACCCTAATCTCCTCCATTGCAAACACTGTCATTCCTCCATCTTTAAAGTTTCTGATGTCCAATCTCAAAAACATCGTTCACACCCACCTCTCTATCGACAACTACCCAATATGGAGGCTTCAGATCTATCAAGCTTTTGCTGCAAACGGCTTCGAAGGCTACATCACAGGCTCGCTTCCCTGTCCTCCAGCTTCCGATAATGAAGAAGATCGCAAGCTCTGGACTCTAGTGGATCAGAACTTAATATCAGCTCTCTTTTCCACTATCTCTGCCTCAGTACTTCCATACATTCTGCATCTGCGATCTTCTCATGAGATCTGGACTGCACTTGAACTCCGTCTGCAGCCGACGAACAGGTCCCGGGTCCTGCAGCTCAAAAATGAACTGCACACTGTTCAGATGAAAGATCAAACCATCTCTCAATATCTAGCAAAAATCAAATCCATAGTGGATAACATTGCCGCCGCTGGAAGCCACATCGAAACGGAAGATATAATCCTCTACACACTCAAGGGTCTACCAGTATCCTACAATCCGTTTAAGGCGGCAATACAAATCTCCCCGCAGCCCGTCACTCTAGAATCTCTCTATTCACTTTTAAGCAGTGAAGAGATCAATCTTCAGAGCTATATCAAGAAGTAAACACATCTTCGGACCATCAGGCACTCAATTCCTCTCACGGAAGAGGACGATCAAACAGTTCCAGAGGAAACAGAGGAAGAGGAGCTCCATTCAATCCCAACAATGCAGCTTCCCGAACAACTCTCTCAGCTGCCAAATCCACAGATCGACCCCTGTGCCAAATTTGTGGCAAAACCGGACACACTGCAGCGGTCTGTTGGCACCGATTCAACTCCTCATACACTCCATCGCCTGTGCCCAACCGTGCTCTACTCACTCAAATGCCAACCCAGCCATCAACTGCTACCTCCGACTGGGTATTAGACTCTGGAGCGTCCACGCATTTAACTCCGGACATCGCAAATCTGCAATACCCCACGCCTTACAATGGTCAGGACACAATCTCTACAGCAAGTGGAACATCCCTTCCTATTCATCACTCTGGAGCCGGCATCCTCCCACTCCCAGATTCTAACCGTAAGCTCAAACTCCAAAATTTGCTTCATGTACCCTCCTTAGCTCACAATCTTCTTTCCATTTCAAAGCTAACTAAAGACAATAATTGCTCTATCTCATTTGATTCTTCCGGTTTCATTCTCAAGGATCTCCAGGATCACAAAATCCTTCTCCATGGACGTAATCAAGATGGCATCTATCCAATCCATCTTCCTGCATCCAATCCAATTCACGCACTCTCCACCAAGGGCAACTCCACAGCCCTCTGGCATGCTCGACTTGGACATCCTCATCTTCAATCGATGGCCAAACTATCTAGCTTTTTAAATTCCAGCTTTAAACTAGCTGATTTTCATTGCATTTCTTGTAAAGTGGCTAAAAGCCACAAGTTATCTTTTCCCAAATCAGCAAACTATGTAACTACACCATTTAGTTTAATACACACAGACGTTTGGGGTCCCTCACCGACTCCCTCTCTCTCGGGTTTCCGTTATAATGTTGTCTTCATTGATGCCTATACTCATTTTTGCTGGCTTTATCTTATGACTACAAAAAATGAAACCAACATTAAATTTCAGCAATTCTATCACTTAATTAACACACAATTCAACTCAAAAATAAAATGTCTAAGATCAGACGCAGGAGGCGAGTACATCAGCCTTGACTTCAAAAACTTTCTACTTAATCATGGGATTCGCCATGAACTCAGTTGCCCCTACACACCGGAGCAAAACGGAGTGTCGGAGAGAAAACACCGTCACCTCCTAGAAACAACGCGCACCCTGCTTCACAATTCTTCTCTTCCCGCTACCTACTGGGCTGAGGCTGTCCAAACAGCCAATTACCTCATCAATAGACTACCAACTTCCTCCCTTAACTACTCTATACCCTATCAGCTTCTACACAACAAGCCCCCAACATTCGATCATCTTAGAGTATTTGGTTGCTTGTGCTTTCCCTGGTTAAAACCTCAAACCTCCAACAAACTTGAACCAAGGTCTCAACCGTGCATATTTCTCGGTTATTCCACCTCCCATAAGGGCTATAGATGTTACAACCCCTCCAATCAAAAACTTCACATCTCCCGGCATGTTACCTTCGACGAGCATCAATTTCCATTCACCAAAACCCAGTCAGCTCCTCTACCCTCCACCCCCACGGCCACACCTCCTCTCCTACTAATTCCCACATCTGTTCCTTCTCAACTAACCACATCAACAATCATTACACCACCTACCGCACCCTCCAGTTCACAACCCAATGAAGCAATCTCTATCCAACCTACCTCCCCCTCACCTCATCCCATTCCCTCTACCAATTCAAATCCAACAATTCCCGCGCCCACTCATCTAATGCTCACTCGACGTCAAACCGGCCATCTCAAACCAAAGAAGGTATTTGATTTACTTGCTGTACAGGATTCTAGGTCCTCTCCTACCAGTTACAAGGCAGCATTGCAACTCCCTCAATGGCGTAAAGCCATGTCCGAAGAATTCATGGCACTTCAGCGCCAAGGCACCTGGCAGCTCACTCCGCTTCCTCCCAATACTCCAGTTCTCGGGTCCAAATGGACCTTCCGAACCAAACTCAACCCTGACGGCAGCATTGCCCGCTACAAAGCGAGACTTGTAGCTCAAGGGTTCAAACAACAACAAGGTATAAACTATGAGCAGACCTTCAGTTCAGTGGCTAAAATGCCAACTATTCGTGTCCTACTTGCTATCTCCTCTCATCGGGGCTGGCCGATCCATCAACTAGACATCAACAATGCCTTTCTACATGGAGAGCTTCAAGAGGATGTTTACATGCTGCAACCACAAGGATTCATAGATCCTAAACTCCCTAACCATGTCTGCAAGCTTGTCAAAGCAACTATGGGCTGAAACAAGCCCCAAGACAATGGTTTCAAAAACTGACATCCTTTCTTATTGCCTTCGGTTTTCACTTCAGCAAAGCCGATCCGTCTTTGCTGCTTTACAACTCAAATGGCATCAGCATCTATCTTCTCGCATATGTAGATGATATTCTTCTTACCGGTAATCATCCTCCAACAATGCAGACACTACTAAATCAGCTTCAACAAACCTTCAGTCTGAAAAAGATGCAGAATGTAGACCTCTTTCTCGGCATTCAGATTCAGAAAACCACCAATGGCCTGTTCCTCCACCAGTCGCACTATGCTCGCGAGCTCATCCATTCAGCAGGTCTAGACAATTTCAAACCAGTCAGCTCTCCAATTTCAGCAAAGTACTCCAAAACTTCCTCAGACACAGCTCCTCACGACAACATAACTCAATACCGACAATTAGCGGGATCACTTCAATATCTCACAGTAACGAGGCCAGACATTGCCCTTGCTACAAATCTAATATGTCAGCAGATGCACTGTCCCACTGTGTCGGACTTCCAACGACTGAAACGCCTCTTGCGTTATATCAAGGGAACTCAAACTCACGGTTTGCCGATCACAACCGGTCCATTAGTTCTCACAACATTTGCCGACGCTGACTGGGCATCGAATACCGAAGATCGAAAATCCATCACAGGTTTCTGCTCCTATCTTGGATCCACCCTCATTTCTTGGAGTGTTAAGAAGCAAACAACGGTAGCCAAATCCTCCACGGAGGCGGAATACCGTGCACTAGAAGCAGCCACATCTGATGTAATCTGGCTCAGACGCTTGCTCAATGACTTCTCAGCACCACAGTCCAAACCAACTCCAATCTTCTGCGATAATGTCTCGGCGATTGCTCTATCCAACAATCCAATTTTTCACGCCCGGACCAAGCATATCAAAATTGATCATCACTTCATCAGTGATCATATTCAGCGTCAAGCCGTTGCAATCACACACATAAACTCTCTTGACCAATCGGCCGACATCCTTACCAAACCTCTCACCGGCAAACGCTTTGCAGACCTACGCTCCAAATTGACCATCACCAGCTTGGATGATCAATCTGAGGGGGGATGTTAGCATACCATAACGTGTGCCGGATTAAAAAATAACTAACTAATTAATTTTAAGATGAAAATTAAGTTAATAGTTATTTTAACTTTTAATATTTTTTTGTTAAATCATTTAAATGCTTAAAATTTTATTCATTTTTTTATTAAATTTTTAAAAGCCGCCGGAAACGTTAAAAAGCCGTCGGAAAAGTGACCGCCGGAAAACCGTCGGAAAAAAGTCTAAAAGCCGCCGAAAACATGGCCGCCGGAAATTCGCCGGAAAATGCCGCCGGAAATCAGTGTTTTTCCTGTAGTGGGAGGCGCACAATAGAAATTGAGATCAGAGAAGTATAAAAGCAAAAAAGCATAAGCCACCCCAAAAATGCCTAACCATATTTGAAGTAGCTCTTCAACTTTTCAAGCAGAAAAATTAATTACAGATCAATTTGTTTAATAGATAGGGCACATAGACGAGATAAGCAAGTAATCATCGACCTTATTTCAATTATTCGTGGTTAAATTTTTTATAACACCTCCATAAATTCTTGAATGCTACACGATATGCTAATTCCAGATGACTTTTTTTTTTTAATATGCTAATTCCAGATGACATTGATCAGTTATTGATAACATTTCCCACTGCAAGAAGAAGAATTCAACAAATCTGTTATTCTAACAGCACAGCCATTTTCCTTGAGAATTTAGCAACTATCAAACACTAATTTCGATGAATTAAGGTCAATTTAACATCTAGATTTTGTTTTTCTCTTAAAACATAAAGAAAATATAGCTATAAAAAAAAACATTTTAATACGTGATTTGTTCATGTGGGCTCCGAAAATCCGGCCTCGGCCTCCACTCGCTTTTCTTATTCGGCGAGGGAGTTTACATAGAGGTCAACAGTTCATTCTGCCAAATCAAATGCATTTAAGAAGGAAAGGTGGTTGCAGTTTCCTATTGACAACTTGTTCCCAAAACTTCACAACATAGCTCAATGTCTCATTCACAATCCAATTTTTGTAAAGCAAATATATAGTCCCACCTCTTAATCCACCTAACCCAAAAAACATATTTTTATGTCATCAAGAGCTTGAATTAGTGAACATACGACTCAAATAATAAGCATAGTATTGGACATTCAACCATTCAGGTAAAACTTTCCATAAATACGTTTAGTCATATCAACATGCATAAAATTTAGAAGATAAAAAAACTTACAGTAAATCTGATGAGTAAAGCAAAGGAAACACATGAAGCTTTTTCTCTTTCATGAGCTCAGCATGACCAAATAATGGCTCACCGCAGAATAGCTATAAAATTATACCGACAGAGACATACATAAAATTGAACGAGCTTGTCATAATTCAAAAAAAAAAACATTTATATTTACAAATTGGGAGTAGTGGCAGTAGATTAAACCTTTTCTTGGCGTCGCTTACAAAGCCATTCTGGAATAGCATTAGTAAATGCCAGTGTCTGCTCCGCAGTTGTGGAGATAATAAATATAGGTACCTAATTCAATCGAATGGTGTGGTAAGCATTTACGTCATAGAAAATTCAAAAATCAAAAGATAATCTATAAAGATGCATGTGAAAAGGCTAAAAGTCTCAATTTGTTGAATAAATTAGGAAGAGTCGCCTCAAAATTTTGAAAGCAAGAACGCAGGATAAATTGAGTTTCAGATTCTCGTTACACATCCAAGATCACAACTTGTATGACTTTTATGTACCAGAAAGCAGCAAAATTAGAAAAATGATTAAAGGATTTATGCTATAAGTTTTAGACAACCATTACTTAAATAAAAGATGGCACCAAACAAATTTGTCAAGTTTCCATGGTTATAAATAAGTTGAGATAAGATGTGGGACATGTAAATCTTGTTTCAGCATTCTGATAATTAGCCACTTCATGGGCCAGAATGTCACTGCACTAAATGGCAGCCTTTAAATGGTAGGTAATTTAGCATTTTCATCGATTCCTGCAAATTTATAGAAAAATTCGTTCTGAAACATTGATAGGAACAGCCAGTACTTTTAAAAAAGATGGTACCACAGTAATCTGTCAATTTCTATAATTTAAATAATTGAGATAAGATTTGGAACATGTTAATCTTGTTGCACAATCCTGATAAGATTTATAATATTTATTGTTTGTGATGCAACCTAAGTTCTTAACCAAGTAGGAAAACACTAGGTATGTAAACTAAAACATTTACTTTCAATATCGCATAAACAAACACAAATGATGGAAACTAAGTAGGAAATAAAGATGGGCAATTAGTTAGGAAGACACACAAGAAACCAACAACTAAATTAAAATACTCTCAGATCAATCATGTATGGTCACCTCACATGCAAATCACAAAATTGAAAAAGGTGCTCAAAGGAAATGATAAACCAGAGATCCACCACAGGAATTAAGATCCAGCACAGGCCAATGCTCCTCCATAAAATACTAATAGAACAGGGCACAAAACACCTTACAACTCACAATATTTAAAGAAGAAAGATACTGATGGAAGGGAAAACGTTGAGAGAAGAAGACAAAATAATAAGTTTTAGGGAGAATACAAGCTCGCAAGCTAAGAAATCCTCAAATTTTTTTCGCTTTAATTGAAGAGAAGAAAGATGTAGGTGAGGGAAACCGAGGAGAGAAGAAGTAGAAAGAAGACCGAGACGAAGTATTAGAGGATAGGGAGAGTACTAGCTCGCAAGCTAAGAAACCCTCAAGTTTACATTTGTTTTCACCAATCACAAAAACATTTTTCAGTAGCAAATCAGTCATATTATATAGGAGAAGAAGGGGGAAATGACCATATATTGCTCACATAAATGTGCCACCAAAACAGCCAATATAAGCTATTCAAGATAGCCCACTTAATGAGAATTCAAAACACTTAGCATAGGAATAATAAAAAACGGAAATTGAACAGTCAGCAGCACAACCGGCAGCCAGCAACAGGGAAGCCAAGAGCCAACCGACAGCCAGCAGAGAACTAAGAGCCAGCAGGCAGAGAAACTAAGAGCTAACACAGAAATAGAGAGCCAGCAGGCATATAACCCACGCAAATAGTACGAAAAAAGAAAATGCACAGGAGAAAGGGAGCAAGAAAACACAAGAGGAAAGGCAATGAAGAGTACTAACCTGAGAGCACCAAACCCAAGCAAGATCATGGGCTATTTTCAATTATAGAGCAATACAAAAATAAAAAACATAGAGTCCAAAATTACAGTGTCCAAAATATAGGAAAATAAAAAATATATATATAAAATGATAATTTTTTACTGCATCAGTTTGCCGATGCAAGTGAACCTAAATTCTACAAAGGAAGCTACATAGGCTAAAAATTCATCAAGTGGGAGCTTTTAACGAAAGAAGATATGATTATCTCTAAAAAAACAAAACCTGAAAATTGGCTAAGGTACCCAAAAATAAGAAAGCCCTACAAAATAAATGGATCTACAAAATCAATGAGGGTCATAATAGCACAAGAAGATAAAAGAGAAGATTTGTGGGAAAAGGTGTCCAATGGAAGGAAGGTATTCACTTTACTAAAATTTTCTCTCTTGTAGTTAAACTAAAAGCTACATGGGTGGTGCTAAGCATCTTCTCCATATCCAACCCTCATCTTCACAGCAAGTAATTGCATCCTCTCTCAATCATTAATATAAACAAAATGATAACACTATCCTCAACTCAACTTTTTTATGAAGTTTCATCTCTCTATATAACTCTTTTGAAGTTTAGTAAACTATTCAACTTCTACATAGTAGAGGACATAGGTAGATCTCAACAAACCATATAAATTTATGCATGCATGCATTTTTGTGTTTGTTGTTTTGAATTCATATCAGCGTGATTTTGCTCATTAATATTATCTTAATATAGCTCTCCTTGCCCTTGTCTTCCAAAAAATGATTCCATTTTTCTCACATTCAAGCAAATAAATGCTTGCAACTGTGACACATGGCTGGCTTTGAAGCCCTTCATTTGATAACATTAACAAAAAATTGAAAGCTTCTACTTGATTATCACATAATTATAAGCAAAGCAAAGATATTTTCATTCACCATGTTGGTAATTGTAAAACCTTTCCAAACTATATCTAATAGGAAAAAACAATTTCAATCTACTATAATCTTAGCATTACCATCAATGGAACAAACAAACCAATATATCTGTGAGGGCCAGTATAAATTAACTAGGGCCAAATATCTAAGGAAGATAAATACACAATAACTGATGAGTACCTCCATACTAAGAGATTTTAGCAAGTCAGAAATCTGCTCCAAAAGCTGAAGTGCTACTCCAAGTCGACCTATTGGAATCAGTACAGAACCTCCTTCCCTAACAGAATCTATGATATAGGAAGTTATAAAGCTCATTTTGTCATTCTCTTCTAAAATTTCACAGTTGTCCATCAAAAGTTCAGAAGTGTCATCCTCAGCCAAAACTGGCCTACAACATGTTAATTAATATAAATTAAGTGCATGTGTTAGCAATTTCAACAAGCTTTATTTAGCTCAACACAATTTTAAAATGAGAGGTGTATTTACCTGGGGATTGAAGCATCACCTAGAATCAAATCTTTATCATCCTTGTTTACGTCGCTTTGGCTCCCACCAATATGATTAAAGTCTTCTTCTATATTATTTATGGTTGACATGTCAGAAAACAAAATTATATCGGCTCCCTGAAGTGAACGATAATCAAAATCAATTGCTTGAGCGGACTCAAAAATGGAACTCGAAAGATAAACAAAGTTCCTTCTTGGAGCATTTATTTTCCAATTGCAGCTTCCAATCTCCAAACCTGAACTAAATGCTTTTAACACTAACGTAGAGTTATAGCAAGCTTCTTCAGCATATTTCAGAGGCTGGACCTTCTCCATGCAGCCATTAACATCGGCTGCACTAACATAGAAAATAAAATATGGCATCTGACAATCAAGTCAGCTAGAGAGAGAAAACAAAGCAGTAAATAACTAAAAGAAAAAACGAAGTAGAGAATAACTAAAAGAAAAAACAAAGCAGAAAATAACTAAAAATGAGAACAATCGAAATGAATTCGACATGTTCATAACATGGATCGTGTTTTCTCTTTAGGTCAAGCAGCTCAAAGAGACAGCATGCATGCCATAATAATTAAGGCTCAATTTCCAAAACTGCGAGATAAATTAGAAGGCAACCTGTACAAAGGCAGCCAACAGCCAAGCTCCTCCCCATCCTCTCCCATCACCGCTTCCTTTGCCTTGAAGGCAAGCCTTCCGAGTTCTTCCCAACCCATCCACTCTGGCAAACCCGTCCTCTCACCATCACCATAAAACATAACGTACTCGGAATGCATTGATACAAGATCATCCATCATGAGACGACCAATTCTCATTGTAGCCTCCGTGGCATATATCTGCATAAAAACCAACGTATGTCGGAATAATCCCACCATAAAAGTGAAAAATCCTACAAAGGTAAACACTTTCAACTCACCTTAGCAGAAAATCTAGGGTTTCGAGTGAGAAACGGCATCCCGAGCATCCCGGCAGGGGAGGAGATGAGGACGACATCGATGAGGGACGCATCACAAAGGTGCAGGTTCTTAGCTGTTTTATACCACGGCTCGGCACTGATGAATCCCGATAGATCAGTCTGACGGCCAGCTGAGATCGGGCTGAATATATTAAGGGCTGAGAGATCAATGGGGCACTCGAGGAGGAGGCGAAGGCCACAAAGCTCGACCATGTGGCAGGGCGGGAAATGGACGCCACTCCCTTTGCTCAAACATGTCTTCACAAAGGAAAGGATTAGAAACCCTAAAAACTCTTACTAGCTCAGGGAAGAGGAGAAAGAGATCAGAGCCTACCAGCTTCATGGCAGAATCAAACGACAGATCTACAAACCTATTCACCCTGACGAGATATCGATTGGAAGTGCAGCACCGGAGAGTATTTCAGAAAAATCTCTTTTCACGCCCTATTTATTAAATTTGCTCATTATTAATTTTTTTAACTAAAATATATTTATCTTTTATTGTGAACTATTTATTTGAAGTGCAAAGTATAAAATTGAGTAAATAGGATCCAAAGTTCGTTAAATATAGCTCAAAAATAAATTGAATAGGGTTTTAATATGATTTGATTGAGATTCCAATATAATATTTTTTAAATAAAATTTATCTTAGTTAGATCCAATAAAATATGGGTGTTGAGATTGGGTCTGCGGCCGAGTGGTCGACGGAAGAAATTCAACCCATCACACTCGCGTTCGAATCCCATAACTATCCCAATATATATATATATATATATATATATAAAAACGGGTCAGGATCATGTTGACCCACAAACCCATTTTTAACTGAAAAAATAATTCATTTAATATGTTTTCCCTTTTTTTTCCTTGTGAGTATAATCTTTCTTATCTTTTATAAAAAAACTTAAATATTATAGCTAAGAGATTATAAAAAATAATAATAAGCTTGATATATCCTCGAAAAATCATCTTAATCGAGCACGAATCTTAAGGCAAAAAACAAGTTAGAGACTTCAAAAATTAAATCTGGAATCATCTGAACTCCGATTTCAGCAAACTTATAGTCGAACTGATTGTCTCGGAAATACGAACCCAACGACACCAAATTCGACTCAATCCGAGCCCAAATGAAGCCAAATCGAAGACCCGAAGAGCTGTTAGAAGATTCGAACCATAATTTGAGTAACCAAATGGTTTTAAAAAATGACGTGCTTATAGTCGAATCAATCGGCTCGACGAGAAGAATCCAACGAGCCCAAGATTGCCGAATTACGACATCATTAAGCTCTTTAAATGCTTGACGAACGGTCTACGATCAAAGGATTCAATATCGGTCTTCCATCCGATCACTCCCTATTTACCCCTGATCTCTCTCCTATTTATAAGTCATGCCACTCCATAATATCTATAAATAGACCCCTCATTTCTCATGAGAGGGGGCCCAAGCAAAAAGCAAGAAGAATAATAGGAGAAGGGAAGAATAGGAGGGAAGAGACTCCTCCTCGACCACCGCCGGAGTTCAGCCCGAACTCTAAATGACGCTGGAATTTTACTTGACTTCCACGGGACACCAGAATTCTGCCTCGACTTCCACTGGATGCCAGAATTCTGCCCGACTTCCACTGAACACTGAAATTCTTCCCAGGTAACGACAGAGTTCCCCCCTGACGCCGAAACTCGGCCCAAGTGATATCGGAGTTCTCCTCGCCACCAACAAACGTCGAATTTTTACCCAACGCCGGACCTTCATTCATCGCCAAGTTTCTACCCGACGTCGGACTTCTACCAGTTATCGGACTTTCATTGGATGTCTATCTGAAGATAGATTTCTTTTCATTGTTGGACTTCTACCTAACACAGTCCTTCTGACCTTTGTCGTCAGAGACTCAGACAACAATCTTTCTGGCCTCCGTCGCCAGCCGACTACGATCCTCCTGACTTATGTCGCCCGCCGACTACAGTCTTTCTGACCTCCGTCGCCCGCCGACTACTGTCCTCATGATTTACGTCGCCCGCTGACTACAATCTTTCTGACCTCGGTCGTCAGCCGACTATGGTCCTCCTGACTTATGTCGCCCGTCGACTACAGTCTTTCTGACCTCCTGTCACGACCCGACCCGACGGGGACGGATCCCACCCGAGCCGGACCGCAACCAAACCTTTTTATCCAGGATCTGGCTTTGGAATTTGGTTCCT
>NW_021319178.1:1808982-1834100 GCF_001605985.2 Dendrobium catenatum
ATCGGCCTGGACGATGTCCAAATCGGCCTGGACGATATGTACAGAAAATCACCTGGAGCAAAACTGGGCAAATTCTGGAGCAAAATTTCCACAGATCGTCCCAGGACGATCCAGATCGTCCTGGACGATCCTGGAGCAGATTTTTGATATTACACCTCCGTCGCCGATTAACAATGGTCCATCATACTTACGTCACCCACCGACTATAGTCCTTCCGACCTCCGTCGCCCACCGACTACAGTCCTTCTAACCTCCGTCGACTACGGTCCTTCAGACTTACGTCGCCCACCGACTATAGTCCGTCTGGCTTCCGACCTCCGTCATCCACCGACTACGGTCCTTCAGACTTAAATCGCTTGCCAACTACAGTCCTTCTGACTTACGTCACCCGCCGACTACAGTCCTTCCGACCTCCTTTGCACGCCGACTACGATCCTTCCGACTTACGTCGCACACCAACTACAGTCCTTCAGACCAAACTAACACATCAACATTTATGCTTTGTATTTTCACTATGTAATGTACTCTATAATATGTACATCAAGCTAAGGCCTTCCCCCGAGGAAGGACCTCATTTGTAATCAACTACAATACCAGTGGATTCATTTATACTGGGCCATGCCCCGTAATTTTTTTCCCTTTTTTCTGGGGTTTTCCACGTAAAAAATTTGGTATCTCTAGTGAATGACGCACCCTCTCTCTTATCTGATCGATTGCGTGCCGTATTTAAGTACAATGCTAAGACGTTAAACATTATATTTCTCTACCATCGTGAATACTCTAGGACGCAACAAAGTTATAAAAAAATTTAACCAAAATTGATTAATGGGTCAGGTTTAGGCCATTCATATTGCTAGCGGGTCAAATTCAGATTAGTATATGACCCGTTTATTAAACATATCAATTCAGATTAACTATATTCAAGTTTTGTCTAAACCTTACTAGTCATCCCATTTTGATACCCTATAACAAAGTACAAGCCAACACCTTTAACATAACAAACTATAATATTGATACATATGAGTGCAGTCATATTACTCATAACACAACAAATTATACGATAGATATAATATAATGTAAACTAATAATTATAACACAAATAAGTGCAATATAGTAATTATAACACATCATAGAGCAACAAAACATATATTGGAACAAAGTTCAATGCAGCAGTTACATATAGCAGAGAATAATTCAATGAATATAATACAATAGAGTTCGATCCAGCATTTATAATACTGAATATAAACCACTAATCTAAGATATTTAGAATAGTCATATAAAGCTAAATAAATTTAAATAAATATTTTATGAAATAATTCATTTTTAAAAAAATAAATATATGATTAGATAATTTCTATTAATTATATATGATATGCATGCTTTTAAAAGATTTTTCTTTTAAGTCGTGTGGATGATATGTTGTATTGCATATACTCTACTGCCTCATTGCAAATAAGGCATAAAACACACGTTAGATTATACCTATATATATATATATATATATATAATTTAAATGGCTAATGTCATGATAAGCCTAAGAAACTCATTTGTGTTTGCTCTCATATGTTTTTAAGGAGCTTTAAATGAAAAAAGTTCCTCCTATTATCAAATAACTTTAACATCTTAAGCAATTTAGAGAAGCGCTTATAAAATGAACTTATTGTTGCCTACAAGAGTTGTAGAGTGTAAGAGGGGTCAGGAGTGTGAAATATCTTAAGAAAATAAAATTAAACTCTTAAGTATTGAGGCTTCTTTTGGTGTAATGGTTGGAGTTTCATTATAAACTTCAAAGTCAAGTGTGCTCATACAAGGGTCTTCCTATAATGGATGACCTCCTCGGAAGTTACACTAATGAGACATACCTGTGAGACACTAGGCCAAAGCGGGCAATATCTTAAAGTTAAGAGTTTAGGTTATTGCAATTGGCATCAGAGTAATACATCTACCGAAAGATAGGAACTCAATGCTTATATCCTCCTTGTCAATGATTTAGAGCCAAAATATTGAGGAGAACGTCAATTATCTAAGTGAGGGGGATAGTGAAACCTCTTCATCAAATAAAGCTAAACTTTTAAACATCAAGACACTTTTTGGTGCATTGGTTGGAGCTTCATAAAAAACTCCAAAGTTTGAGCAAGGCTTTCATAGGATAAGTGACCTTCTGCCAAGTGACACGAACGAGTCAGAATCATGAGGCACTAGGTCAAAGCTAAAAATATCTTGATAGTTAAGAGTATTGGGCTATACAAGGACCCACACAACACCATAATTTAAATGGACAGAAAGGTATCACATATCATCTCCTATACTTTATTCCATTTTATTGAAAAACATGTATTATGCATCAGCATAAGACTTTAACAATTTTTCTTCCTAATTACATAAATTATGGTCTTACGCCACTTGAACAAGTCATTCCTCTTTAAGTTATTGTACATAGAAATCGATGCTCTGTAGTACTAATCAAATAATTCAAGAGAAAATGATGCATAATTCGTAGGAATTTGGATAGAGGTTGAAAGTTCAAATGAGGTTGTTAAATCAAGTTGAACTGCCCAAGGCACACCAACAGGGGATGAATTGGTGTTTTAAAATTTACTTTCCCAAAACACTCCCTTTAAAAAAATTTAATATCAACCTTAAACTTGATATAACAATGCGTAAGCTAACGATAAACAAAATTCAAATGTAATTTTCTTTTGTAGAAAACACAAATATGAGATTTTTTGGATTATTTTCTTTTATAAATTTTTTTACAAAAATTAATAAAGGGAGAGTTTATACATATTATCTCATCCAGCCAAGACTTTATAATATTGAACAATATATATTCAACTTTACAAGCATTCAATTATGTGATGTAACAATTTTTTAAGCTTAATAGAAACAACCACTATTACCTTGAATGACCCCACTTGATTCTAAAATGGATTAAAGATGGCCACTTTCTCATTGTGAACCCTCTCAATGTTCTATCCTTTTGAAACTTTACATGTTCCCAATCAAATGAGGTGATATTTTAATATTTGATTCAAGGCATAACAAAACACTATGAGAACCACTTGATGGGAGCAATAATTTTAGGATTGTCAATTATCTGGTACCCTAAAAGTTACTTTGAATACATATGAATGTGCTCAACAAATATTTGATGCAGTCAAAATTATTACTAAAGAAAATGTTTTGGCTTCACCGAAGATTAAAAGCATCTTATAAATGACTACAAGATTGTTCATGAGTATATGAACTCAATAAAATATGATAAATATTCTCTCGGCTAAACATAATATTGCTAATATAACAACCCTAAATTTTAAATGATTAGTAATTAAATTGAATTTTTTGTAATCTTAAATTTTTAATTGGGAGCATTGTGGCGCTATGCTTGCAAGGGCAATGGTGTTACCCTCTCTATATGAGAATTCTGGAATGAGCAGCATAATAGTGCTATGATGCCAATCTATTGGGTTTATATGAAATTGAAGGAGTGTTACGGTGTTGAGGATTTAAGCTTTGTGGTACATAGTCATAAATTTTATTTTTTAAAATAAAATATCTAATTCCATTTTTTCAAAACCATCACCCCTAAGCCATCACTCCCTCATTCCCCTATTTTGCATGCTATGTGAGAGAGGAAAGGAGAAGAGGAGAGAAGATGGAGAGAAGAGAGAGAAAGCAAGATTTGGGCTAGTATTTTTTGTTGCTTTAGTTACGAAAAGTGTTATAATCATGATATTAACTCTACTTATATTTTCAATGATTTTAAATTTTTCTTATTTTCTCTTTCCTATATTTGATTAAAATATAATATATCTCATTCTAGTAACTTTATTGTATAACTTTTGATATGTGATAACTCTCATTATCAAGAGAATTTTAATATGTTCTTATTGATATTTCACCAGGTAGTTTTGTGTATATGCTAATTTATATTAAATGAATGGGATAAAAGTGTGTGTCAAATTTAAATAAAATGAGATGAACTTAATGTGCTTAGATTTGGATATAAAATATAAGACATGCATAAATTTTTTAGTTATATGGCATGACATGTATTTTGGCATAATACATACATATTGAAGAGTACACTTGATATATTTACATGCTATAATAATTGCATTTGATGTGTACATGATACATATTGTCATGATATACATGATATGATATGTGTAAAAGCAAGAAGGCCAATGAAAAATGATTGATTGATTCAGATTAGTTAGAGATATGTTGTCCTATAAAGGATGGTAGGCTGACAGACTTTCTTTTAATTGAGGTTTATGGTGTGATCCTAATAGATATGTAAAAGCAAATATAAGAAGATTGTTGATATGATATGGTATGTCGACAAACATGAAGTGACGACTTCTTATATGGAGCCACCTAACTTGTGACATGTGCTATGAGAATGATTCCTATTTACAAGATGGATTCTTATTTGGTTTGAAAGGCCTATAGGACTTGATACAAGAAATACACCACAATGGCTACATGCATTGCCTTGCTTATCATTGATTATAACATATGGATGGCATGAGGATATACGATAGTTATATAAGTGATATGATATAATATGACAAGACTGATATGAATGATAGAATAAATATGTATATATTATGCATGCATTAATACAATGCATATGCTACCATATGATGCCAAATGATAGGCATATTGATGCACATGGTATGATATGGAGATAAGATTTATTTATTTTAATTTATGGATCTAGATTCATATTTGATACATGGATATATTTATATTCTCCTTAATATCGTATTGTAAATAATACATGTGCATAACTAATAAAATGCACTAATTACACTATCTATTAATTAAGATTGATCATATAGATTCATATTGTTTATAGTGATTGTTATTATTATATTGATCTAGATTAAATTATTACATGCATATTGCTTCTACTATAATGCATTGATAGCACTAGTAAATTATGGTAACCTACTGAGTTATTAGCCCACTCAATGCATAATGTTTCATGATAGAATGAGGATAACATGATTTTATGATTTATATTTGTCTTACTTTATTCTTTTGTAGTCAATAGTATTAAAATACAAATTGATGTATTGATTGAACTTCTAGCTACTGTAAATAATATTTATAGTGAAATATTTTAATGTATAAAATTGTTCATGCTACATTTTATTATATGTATGAATTTAGTATCTTTGTTAGATTAACCAAAAGATAAAATATATATATATCTCTTTCATATTTAGATCTTGAGGTATGATAAGCATTTTTATTAATGAGAAAATTATTCCATGTGAACTCTATAAATATTATTTAAAATAATGTATGAAAGAGGAAGAAAAAACTAATTGAGTTATATGAGTGATTTCTTTTAAATTATGTCAAGTTAGCTTTAATTTAAATCAAGTAGTTTGCTTTCATTAGTTTCATTGGGTTTAAGTGCTTATTCCTTTCTTTTTTCTTATAAAATGTCAAAATATATAGTACTTCCCAAAAGGTCCAATATCTTGTTATTTTCTTTTTCTCTTTCTTTGCCTTAGCATTTGAAAGAAGTATCCTTGCAATGGATCAAGTTATTATCCAAATCAACAAGCTCACTATTCATAACATAAGAGTATGTAACCCTTAGGAAATTTTAGGACCTTTAATGTGGTTTGTGAATATAAATGATATTATAGCATAACCTATCATGTACGACAATATATTATTATTATTAAAAAATTTATAGTTAAATATTATTCAAAAGATCAAGAGCAAATTAAAGTCAAATTAACATTGAGAATAAATAAAATAAAATTACTCAGTCCTTATGTCTATTTAATTTATACTAAAATGCTTTATGGTTTATATGTCATTTATGGTGAACCCTCATTAAACATTCTTAATTCTTTCATAAAGTATCAAACATGATAGGAAGAAAAACATGAAAAATTATTAGGTGAGGATGGGAGGGTGCAAATGAATATAAACAATTAATCAAATTTGTTTATAGTCATTTATTTTATTTAAATGTATGACATTTAATATTTTTGGAATTTTTGCATTCAAAGTTGTATAATATTTAATTTTTTTTTTAATATGAACATTCTAATATGGAGTTGGATAAAAATTGGATGTGCAATGTCTTAATAATTATACTTAAAAAATCATTTACTATACTACTTAACTTTTTGAGGGAAGTAATTGAAGATATTCAATTACCAAACTTGTATTATGAAATAAAGAAGATAATTCAAGACTTGGGCTTAGGGAAATATATATATTCTTCTTAATAAATTTAAAGTCGTGATTTTATTTGACTCTTGGGGAAAATCCCTTTCTATAAATTTTAATAAGACATTAACAACTCTAACATCAACCTTAGAATTTTTTCCTTAAATCAAATTTACATGATCTCATGACCATTTTTTTAATTAAACTTTACTCCTTTACATCGTGTGAAAAATATAGATGATATATTAAACTTTCAAGAACATTTCATGCAAGTGAATATTTATCAAAGTTGAGCCTAGCTAACTCATTAATCATAACATGGTATATCACACCCTGGAATTAAATTTAGAAGGATTATCAATTTTATCTTTTTAATCATCAACCAGAGCTTCTATATCATCCATATAACTCAATATCCAACAAAAGCAATTAAATATCATACATATTGAAACATTTCATTGTATTTATTCATCAAAATTATATTTACAATAGTTAGAAGATCACCAACAATCATTGACTATTGTAAATGTAAGTTTGATGAATGAATATAATGAAATATTTTAATGTGTATGATATTTAATTGCTTCATTTGTATATTAAATTAAATGGGCGGTTTATATAATCTATGATTGATAATTAAAAAGATAAAAATACATAATTCTTCCTAATTTAATTGTGGGATGTGATAAATTGTTATCAGAACATTTGTTGGAAGAATTGAATTGTCAGGAGATCACTAACAATAAGTGATTATTGTAAATATAATTTTGGTTGATGAATATAACAAAATATTTTAATATGTATGATATTTAATTGCTTTTCTTGAACAATGAGTTATGTAGATAATTAATTTATAGAAGTTTTGATTGATGATTAAAAAAAAATAAAATAGATAATTTTTCTAAATTTGATTGTGGGGCATAACAAATTGGTATCAGAGTAGTTATTGTAATAATTAAATTGTAATGAAAATCATAGAAATTGATTATGATATAGATTTTTATCTTTACATTTAATTGATTAATATGTATATACATGCATATTGAATTTATATGCTAACTGATTAGGAAAAAATATATACATGTGGATAGATGGACCCTGCCGATCAAGATATACATTATAAACAAAGTACAACAACAATTCCAGTAGGTTCTGATTGTTTAATACAGCTTGTCAGTATGCTTCATAGGTAATCAGTAATACTTAAATGTTGAAACTCAAGAAGGAAGATTAAGAGATCTTCTTGCAAGATCTTGAGAGGGAGTGAGGAGGGAGAGGAGAGGGGGACCGTGAGCCAACTAATGCAAAATTTCTTTATTCCATGGCTACTTTTCCTAATACAAGCTATATCATATTAATAGGCTCCTACAAGCTATACAAATAGCTACATAAAAGCAAACCTAAATCTAGGACTAATACCTAACATTAAATTAAACAGATTGGACATAAGAAATCCAAAGAGAATAGACCTCTATAAATGTTTTATAAATTTAAGCATCGTTGTTCAAATTAATGAGTTAAAGAACCCTGAGTAGCCGAAGATTGGTTGTTGAGGATAGAGAAAATATTTGACTCATTTAGTGTCTAGAGCATAGGAAAGTGCCACTAGTAGTGTTTTTGTTCAAAGGAGAGACTGAGAGATGATAGATACAACATTAAAGGGAGAACTTTTAGGGCATAACGAATGTGGAGATTTTATGGAGTTTGTAATTGTATTCATAGTCTGGTTTATACCCCCATCAGCTCGATATCAAATGCATGAAGCTTTTATGAGATAGGAGCAGGGAGAAAATAAAATGATGCAGTACGAAGTTGCATTTACTGCATTGACAAGGTACGCTCCACAATTAATCAATACAACATATAAAAAATGCTATAGATTTATGAGATGTCTAAAGGATGATGAGGCATCCGCTTATACTATTGAGGATCCATGAATTTTGAGTTAGTAGAGAGTGAGATTAATAGAGAATAAATTGACTATTCCCCCAGTTTAAACATGATATTGGCATAAAGAGATTATGAAACAATACGACCCGGAGAAATAAAAATGAAAAGAGACTTTGGTCATTTTCTTCAATAGCTTCTATTATAAAAAATCTTCTGATCATTACAGGTAACCGATCTCACTTTAGTTTTCAATTATTTTGAGTATGATGATTTAATCTCTTCTAAATCAATTAAAACACAATTTTTTTCCTCATTTACTGCACTTTTATCATATAACATTTAGTATATAATATATATGAATTTTATGGATATTTTTACTGTGATATTATTAAATTTTACTAGATAAAATGAATGTTGTGATTTTATGAAGCTATCAATTATTATGCAGATTTTCCTAGATTGAATTATAAGGATGATTTATAGACACTCTGGTAAATAATTAAAAAGATAGAATAAACAAATTTTTTAAATTTGATTCTGGGGTGTGACATGGCCAAACTCTCATGTATATAATTAAAAGCCCTCATTAAATGGTATGTACTCATGCATCATTTATTGAAAGTCATGATTTTATTAAGCTCATAAGAATAATTCAATTTTACAAAATCTAATCAATTGTTAATCAACTATAACATCAACCTCAAGACCATTTCACAAAAACGGAATCTTTAACTAAACCTAGTTGATTCGTTAGTTTTAGATCATGAGTTTCCTATGAACATTACAACTTATGATCGTTGGTATAACTTTTTCAGGTCTTTTTATTGTTATCTATTAATATATTTGGGACTGGTCATTCCTTTTGAATCTTTACTAGGGCCAAATCCCTTAAAAACCAAGATAAATTTAAAATAGAATCATTTTTCCTCTAATCGAGAGTAATTTTGGAGCTTGAAAAGTGTTATTAACCTTAGAGATTATTGCCCTTTGAGAGACTTAAAATTCATACTTGATATATATCATAAAAAAATCAATAATGGTTGGGCACGAATCTCAGGCAAAACTGAGTGGGAAACTTTCAAGTTAAATTTAGGCCCATTTGTACTCTGATTTCAGCAAAATTATAGTCAAACTGAGCGTCTCAAAAAACGAACTCAATGACACCAAATTCGACCCAATCCGAGCCCAAATGAGCCCAAATCGAATATCCAAAGCACATTTGGAAGGTTCAAACGATAAATTGGATTACCAAATGGTTTCTAAACATTTACATGTTATAGTCGAATCGAGTGGCACGTCGGGACAAATCCAACGAACCCAAGATCATTGAATTTTGATATCATTAAGACACTCCAATACTCAATAAACGGTTCATGATCAAATGAGTCGATATCAGCCGTCCATTCAAACACTCCCAACATGTCCTTTAACTTATCCATATTTACTAGTTATGCCACTCACAAAAAACTATAAATAGACTCATCATTTTTCATTGAAGGGGATCCAGCGAAGGAAGAGAAGCAAGAGAGAGAAATCAAAATTCTATTGCCACCAAATTCCTCATCCTCGACCACCAGTTGTCGTCGGACTTCCGCTCGACCACCAACTAATGACAGATTTCTGTCTATCCACCGAACACTGTTGAACCTAAGTCCAATCCCTATTCGTAGCAAGATTTCAACCTAACGGTTGACTGTTGTAATATGATCATCCTCAATCTCAATAACGAACCAATCATTTGTAATTTACTCAACACTAGTGAAATCATTACAACTAGTGGTCTCGTGGTTTTTCCCTTCGAGGTTTTGCATGTAAAAAATTATGGTGCTTCTGTTCTTTCTCTGTTTGTGAGTTGGATACTCGTGCAATACTAAGACATAAAATTTGTTACTTTATCACCGCGAATATTCTATGCAACAAAATAAAATTTTAAAATTAATTTTCAAAATATACAAAAAATATTTAAAATTTAAAAAAAAATAAATATGAAAACAATTTAAATTTTTTGTATGAGCTTTGATAAAACTAGATGGCCTCACTAAGAAATTCTTTCATATTCTATTTTCAATATTGTGAATTTAATAATAAGATCAACAAAAAATTATCTTTCTTTTGGATTCTAATCCTTTAAATCAACACTTGAATTTTTTTTTTTTTTGGGGGGAAAATACTTGAATTTTGAAGTGAAAATTATTAATGATCAAATTGTCTTGCTTACTAATTTGCACACTTTTTTGAGTTATTCAAAGAGCAAAAAATAAGATGTCATTCAAATATTTACTCTTAAGAAGAAATCATTTGCTCCTTTGAATAAATACTATATAACATGTCACGACCCGGCCCGGTTAGCTCGTAGATACGAGGCGGGAACGAGATCGGACATGAATAACATTGGCTAAATTATGAGTTCTATAATATGTCCATATAATTCTACATACATAAAGTTAACTCTTTTTTCTTAGATCTTATGCATGCTTTATTTTTTTTTGCATAAAGCAAATTTTTTGACTCTTTAGGTGCTTTAAGTTATATTTTAATATTTTAATTTTATTTGATTTTGACTGTCAACCAATAAAAATAGTACAATGACTGAGATCGAAGATCCTCTCGAGCTGCATCAACATCATATTAAGATTTCATTTAAGATAATTTTTTATTGCTTTTCAAAATAATATTTTAGTAAATATATATATATTTTTTAATTTTGAACTATAAATTTTTATACTGAAAAGTTAATTCTTTGAGATAATTTGCTATTATTTTTTAAAATAATTTTTAAATATAAAATTTATATTTTAAAATATTTTTATATAAAAAAATTAGCTTAAAAATCAATAAAAAAAAGCGGTAGAATGGTTTCTTTTGCGCCAAGAGACGTGCGCCGTCAAATAGACGCACTCCTCTAACAGTTTCCTCCCTCGAAAGTCCAATCCGTGCCTTGGCTTCGCTGCCCAATTTCCTCATTTGCTTCTCCGCCTCTCTGCCATTCTTTGGCATTCGATTCCTCAATCCAAACCCTAAATTGTCAGACTCTTAAAACCCTAGTCCACTGTCAAAATCGCTACTGTCATGGCGGACGGCGAGCTTACCGATTCCGTTAGCGGTTACAAGCTTTGCGGATTTCTCCGTGCGGTTCTCGCAGTGGGCCCGTCTTCGGAGAAGTGCCGAGGCCTACCTTCCTGCGTTCCTTGCTCTCTCTTTGCCGATGGGCACAATGTCGGATTCAGAACCGAGGACGGTTTCTTGCTGCTACCTGTCTCCGAAGCTGATGCACCTTGGGAGATGGAGCGGGAGGAGAGCTCTGCTTGGAATTGTGGAAGCGGCGGCGGCAGAGGTGGCGGCGGTGGATTGGAGTTCAGGAAGAGGCGAAGAGGGTTGGGAGGATGCATGAGCATCATTCATCAGCTGCACACGCTCACGGTCAAGAAGTGCGTGAAGATCCAAGCGAGGGTTCTGAAGGTTTCCTCCCGGGAATTTGGAGATGCGAGAGCGTTGGTATTGGTAGATGTTTATTTGCCGATTGATGTTTGGAGCGGGTGGCAGTTCCCCAAGTTGGCTACAGTAGCTGCTTCCTTGTTCAAGCATATGAGGTGTGTCCTGTTTTTGGTTTCATATTGCTTTCTGGTGGAAAATGAAACTCATTGTCTCTGTTTTTGCGTTGGTAGACTCTAATGCATCCATCCGTTTTCTTCAATTATGGAGTGATGCTTTTGTTTCTTTTATCTTGGTGGCACTTTTAACAGACGTGGATTGTGGTTTTATGTTGCAAAAATTTGAGTAAATATTTGGAATCTCTATTACCATTCCAGGCTTGCTTTTGCAGTCTGGGTGAAACTAGTAGCCTTGCTAGGCTAGCTAATTTATGGAAATGAGAATGTAAGAGTGGGTGATTTTACTATTATAATTACTTGGAGTGCTTTTTTTTTTGAAACTCTGCAACAAGAAGAAGAGGAAGAAGGGAGGGGAATGTAGCTATACAGGCTCATGTCTGCAAAGGATGTAATTACAATTAATGCTGATTTCAAGAAACATAATGCTGTAAGATCCATTTATTCAGTTTTTTTTTTTTTTGGAATTGTATACAGTAGAATCCTCAAAATCTCAGCTTTCTTCTATATCAGCTGTGCAATTCTCTTTTTTGGGATATGCTTACTATTGCTTTTTTTAGTTGATTTCACTTTCCATGTGTCTGCTTGCTTGGAGTTATATTTAAGGTGATCTTAACCTTAATTTAAACAAGGCCAAAGAAAGGTTGGCTTTTGCTTGGATAAAGCCTAGATCCTCATCAATGCAAGTTTTTCTTTCAATGTTGAAGGCTCGGATGGATGTAAGAACTTTGAATGAAGTTGGTAATTTATAGTCAACTAATATCATGTTAAGATAATCTATCAACACGAGAGTGGATATTATTTATTAGTAGTAGAAGGATCATTGACACATCTTTAATTGGATAAAGCCTCGATCCTCATCAATGCAAGTTTTTCTTTCAATGTTGGAGGCTCGAATGGTTGTGAGTCTTGTGACAACATTGAATGAAGCGAGGGAGTTAAATCAACTAATATCATGCTAATATAGTTTAGAATATGAGTGGTTTGTAACTTTGTATTTCACTAGTTATAGAAGTATCAACAAACTAATGGTACAACTTTATTTGCACAATGCCTAGATCCTTATGAATGCAAGTTTTCTTTTAAATGATGGAGACCTAGATGGATGTGAGAACATTGAATGAAGTGAGTGAGTTTTAGTTAACTAATATTCTATTAGTATTAGCCTATAAATGAGAAAGAAACCTATAGAGGCCTTCCTAGGTGCCTTGCTTTATGTCTTAATGTCAACATTGGGATACTTTTAAAGATTTTGAAGTGAATTGAAAAAAATAATTATTTGGTTTATGATGTCTAATGGATGACTTTGGAGAGTTTATGAGACCATTTTGAATAAGTATTGTTTCAATGCATTAAGATATTTTAACCTCAATGACATGTGATGACATTCAATTGTGAATTATTGAGCGAAGCTATGTCAAATACTTCAGCTATACAAAAAAATTGATGCAACAAGGAACTAGCCTCATAAAGAATTTCAATAGAAAACATAGTTATCAATATCATTATATCCATCATGTCCATGTTTTAAGCCCACATCTAGGATTATATTGCCAAGAAAACACATATTTTACTATTTTGAACTCTTAAAGCCCAACCTTTACTTCTTATGTGACTGTTAAATATGCACAAGGATCATAATAGCTTTCACATTTTACATTTAATACTCCATATACATATGGCTTTGTTCCTTTGAAATAGTTTTGAAGTAGATCTTATTGCATTTTGCAATAATTATGATCCAAAATGATTCTTAATAATTTTGCATGATGCACAGTATAATCTCATAGAGATCAAGCATTTAAAGCAATTCAGCTGGTAAGTTATTTGCATTGTAATTGCAATAATTTTAGCCAGTTCTGTATTCAGCTATGCATCCAGGGTCTTTGCCCATTTGCTTGTTGCTTACTTTCAGAGAACTGTCATTTAAGGGGCATTTAGTGCATCTCTAAAACATTGTTTAAGTAGTTTCTTGAGTTTGCAATTGGAAACTAAATTTGACTCATTTTTCTTTTTAAGCATTTGATTATCCAAGTTCTTAATTAATAAACTTCCCACTGATAATAACTGGGACTTAATATTTGCAGTTGCGACTGGGAAGCCAGAAGTCCATTGGTTGCCTCTAATTATAATAATCAGGATTATCGTGATGCAGATGATGAGGGCATTTGGAGCATTTCTAAATGTCATGTTCTTGGGTGTGAGATACACAATGCACCGACATCTGGTGGTAACCGGCTATTTGATCTGCATGAGATTTTTAAGTGTTTGCCTAGCGCAGGGCGGGATGATGGGGCATTTCATTTTAGAATAGAACCTCATGAAAACACGGCTGCAAGTCCTGGTATTTGGGATCTTGCTGATGATGTATTGTATAAGGTTCTCTCTTTACTTCGTCCCATAGATGTTGTTAGGATTGCCGCGACTTGCCATCACCTGAGATGCTTAGCATCTTCTATCACACCATGCATGAAGCTTAAGCTATTTCCTCATCAGGAGGCAGCAGTTGTGTGGATGTTAAGACGTGAACGCAAATCTGACTTAATGCCTCATCCTCTATGCATGAGATTTTCAACAGTAGATGGTTTTTCATTCTATATCAATACTGCTTCAGGCGAGATATCTACTGGGGCAGCACCCACTATTAGTGATTTTCGGGGAGGATTGTTTTGTGATGAACCTGGACTGGGAAAGACTGTAACTGCACTCTCTCTTATTTTGAAAACGCATGGCACATTGGCTGATCCACCAGATGGTGTAGATGTACGATGGTGCATGCATAAATCTTACCGAAGATGCGGCTATTATGAGCTTGGTTCTAATAAATTGACTACTACATACCTCCAGTCTGCATGGAAAAGATTTATGGATAGGAACGGCCAAAGAGGGAAGCTTTGTTCAAACAAGTTATCATCTGATCTTGGATCCACTGCAACTGTAAAACCTCTCTCACTAAAGCGAGGGAGACCAGTGCATTGTGAGATATCCGTAGCATCAAAGGCTACTTCAGTTATGAAATTGAGTACCCCAGCTTGTAGTGCTTACTCTACACCATTAAAATGTGCTGGTAGATCAACGAGAAGTTTGAACCATCTTAAGAGGGATCTGCTGGATTCATATGGAAAAAATGCTGATGGTCACCAAAACAAAAATAGTATGGATAATCTGATTAGCAGCTTTGACATATCAAATTTTTCTAGAATCCAGTCCGTTACTGATCAAGATGCATTGTTGACCAGTTCATCTAATAAAAAGCATAAGAGAAATAATATTCCTGATTCTAGTGAGACCTGGGTTCAGTGTGATGCTTGTAGAAAGTGGAGGAAACTCACAAATAGGCTAAATCTTGATACAAAAGCTGCCTGGTTTTGTAGCATGAATGAGGATCCATCCCATCAAAGTTGTGCTGTTCCGGAAGAATCTTGGGACTGCAAGAGAAAAATTACATATTTGCCTGGATTTTATACCAAAGGTAACCAACCAGGAAAGGATGAAAATGTTTCATTTTTTTCTAGTGTTCTAAATGACCATCTAATGTTGCTTGATTTTAAAGTGAAGAAGGCTCTTACTTGGCTTGCTAATCTTTCCTTATATGAACTTTTAAATATGGAAAATGTTGGCATAACATCTCCAGATCTAGACTATTCAACAGTTTTTGGCAAACAATCCCATTCTTACCATGAGATATTTCAAGCATTTGGTTTAGTGGCAAAACCTCAGAGACTTCAAACGAGGTGGCATTATCCACGCAACCTTGAAAATTTGGTTTTTGATTCAACTGCCCTTAAGACTGCTCTCACCAAACCCTTGGACTTATGCCGACTGTATCTGTCTGGGGCAACTCTAGTTGTTGTTCCCACAAATTTAGTTGAGCACTGGAAGACCCAAATTGAAAAGCATATTTCTCCTGGTCAATTGCGTGTTTTTGTCTGGAATGATAACAGTAAGCCAGGTGCTCACAATCTTGCATGGGACTATGATGTGGTTATAACAACTTTTAACCGATTCAGCTCTGAATGGAGCCCACATAAGAAGAGCGTACTGATGCAAGTGCATTGGCTTAGGGTTATATTGGATGAAGGTCACACTCTTGGTTCAAGCCTAAGTTTAACAAACAAGTTTCAAATGTCCATCTCCTTGCATGCATCAAATCGGTGGATTTTAACTGGTACTCCAACTCCAAATACCCCAAGCAGTCAGGTGGCACAGTTGCATCCCATGCTTAAATTTCTTCATGAAGAAGCCTATGGACAAAATCACAAATCATGGGAGGCTGGCATCCTTAGACCTTTTGAGGCATATATGGTGGAGGGACGTACTTATTTGTTGCAGCTACTTAAAAGAATCATGATAAGTGCAAGAAAAATTGATTTGAAGAGCATTCCTCCTTGCATCAAGAAAGTAACATTTTTAGATTTCACTGCAGAGCATTCAAAGAGCTACAATGAACTTGTGCTAACTGTCAGGCGCAATATTTTAATGGCTGACTGGAATGATCCTTCACATGTTGAGTCGCTCCTAAACCCTAAACAATGGAAGTTTCGTAGTAGTACGATAAAGAATGTCAGGCTCTCGTGTTGTGTGGCTGGTCATATTAAAGTAACAGATGCTGGCCAAGATATCCAGGAGACAATGGACATACTAGTGCAGCAAGGCTTAGATCCTCTTGCTGAGGACTATGCATTCATAAAGAATGCACTTCTGGATGGATGTAGCTGTTTCAGGTAATGAATGCATTGTGTTACTTATGCTGCATTCCTGCAGTTTGATTCATTTTAACTCTTTTAGGTGCAAGGACTGGTGCCGTTTGCCTATTATTACGCCATGTAGGCATCTCCTATGCCTCGACTGTGTTGCTCTAGACAGTGAAAAATGTACTTATCCTGGTTGTAACTACCACTATGAAATGCAATCTCCGGAGGTATTAAAACGTCCAGAAAATCCAAATCCCAAGTGGCCTGTTCCTAAAGATCTTATTGAGCTGCAGCCTTCATACAAGCAGGTATATCACGCATCATTTTCCCTTCATCTCACACAAAGAATATTCTGTTCTATTTGTTGTCTTTTGCAGGATGACTGGGATCCTGATTGGGAATCAACTTCTAGCAGCAAAGTTGCATACTTGATTCAGAAGTTGAAGGATTTGCTGGAATCTAACATGCAAATGCATTGCTGTGCAGATGGGATTTACAATTATGAAATGCTTGTAGGATCTCCCGATATCCATTCAAAGGTATCACCCCACCAGAAGATCACATCAAGGCCAAATTGTGATTCCTGCAAAGCATCGCCTTTGAAAGTTATTGTGTTTTCTCAATTCCTTGAGCACATACATGTTATTGAGCAACAGGTAATTTTTTGTGAGTAGCTTGTTTTAACATATACTACAATGTGTAAACATTGCCATAATATTATTTCTGGCTTAATCTCTCTTTATAGCTAACCATTGCTGGCATCACCTATGGTAAAATGTACAGTCCTCTCCATTCCTTCAATAAGGTATGCTGCTATGAACTTAATAGTCATTAACCAACTTGGGAATGTAAGGTGTTCGTATCTATTTTGGCAGATGAAATCATTGAAGATGTTTCAGCATGATGCGAATTGCACAGTTCTTCTAATGGATGGGAGTGCTGCCTTAGGCCTTGATTTGAGCTTTGTTACATATGTATTCTTGATGGAGCCCATATGGGATAGAAGGTGGGTGTTTTACATACATATATAACTAGTTTTCTCGAATTTGCTATCTTCATTTCATTCTTTTTCTAATTTGCTATCATCATTTCTTTCTTTTTCTATGGTTTTTATAGTTCTTTCAAAATTTATATTTTAGCCTAGCATGCATGCCCTTTTGTCCTGCGCTTACTAGCCACGTTAGTTGAATTATTTTGATGATATCTTATTTGACTAATTTTTTTCCCCATTTTTATTCTTCTGTTAGCATGGAGGAACAGGTCATTAGTCGTGCTCATCGAATGGGGGCTACTCGTCCTATTCATGTAGAAACACTTGCAATGCGTGGTACGATTGAAGAGCAAATGTTAAACTTTTTGCAGGTATGAAAATATTATTTTTTCCACCATTTAGATTGGGACAATCCAAACTCCATATCAAGTATCTTTCTTTTGGCTATGGCTAGATTGATTTGTATTTTGAAATATAAGGTTGTTCCTTTTCTATTTTGAATAGTTTTAAAGTATATTTAGCATAATTCTCCATCTAGCTTGATCTCAACGTTCTTGATGAATTATCATGAGAGGTGTAGACATTGGTTGTTTAATTAGGAATCTATTTTGAATTAATGCTAACCAAACAGGAGTATTTACATGATCCATGAAAAATTGAGTTTTGATAGAGTTAGAAGGGTCATTGAATAAGTTAGAAAAACTAACAATTGAATTATGGAGGATGAAAATTTATTTTGTTTGTGGTATATTGAGGGCTAAAACTTATGTTGGGCATCATATCATCATGTCATTAGCTTTGTCACAATAACTTAGGGTCTGTTTTTTGAATCCTCATATTAAACAAGTGTTGAATGAGTTGTTAACTTTATTTATACGTCTTTTTCATAATATTTATGTGTTGAAATCCAACCGTTCCTAGTGCAAAGGATTCGACGGTCACAGAGAACTATCTGTGGGAAGCTCTCATGGATCACGCCATAATGAAGGAACTAATTTAGGAAAGAGTATTTTAGAGATTTTATGTATTAAATATGTAATTTATTGTTTCCTCATTAAGATATCTTGTATAGATCTATAAATAGGGAAGATATTACGGAATAAATACAAGCTTTTCCTTTCTAATTCTCTGAATTCGACATGGTATTAGAGCACTGAAGGAATTGAAGAGGCTTCGTAAGAGAGATACGAAGTAGAGAGGGTGGCCTTCATCGCCCCAAAAACTGGTCATCGGTTTCGACGACTTCAGTCCTCTCTACAAACGATCGAATCTATGCGAAGAACTGAGGTGAGCTTCCTACCTAGGGTCGAGAAGAAAGGAGTAGAATGAAGCTCCACTGCTTGTGAACCAACCCATTCGTGTATCCAAAAGAAGAAGCCGATCTCCTGTGTGCGGGACTGAGTCGAACGTAATCTAACAAGCCTTATGCTTGCGATTTGCGAACCAACACGGAAGAAGAAGCCGAGGGATGAAGACTTGTAGTCGCCCTTCCGCTTGCGATTTGCCACCTGACCCGGAAGAAGAAGCCAAGGGACGGAGACTCCTGCTTGCGGCTCGATCGGCCAAAACCTTGCGCTCGAGTCCCTTTGTGCGTGCCCTAGCCACCCAAAACAAACTGAGTTTTTTTAAAGACTTGGCTTGGCCCAATTATTTAATTGGGAAGATTTCTTCTCAAAGAAAAAAAAGAAAAAAAATCCTCTTTCAAACTTTTTTTTTTGGAAGCCTTCATTGCTACCCAAAGATATACATATTGTCTTAATCACTATCATAATGTCAGAAATCAATTCCTCCCAGAGCATTGACCAAACTGAGGAATCGATGGTGCAGGGACGAGGTGACCTCCAAAGCATGCAACCTTCCTATCATCTAAATGGGAAGAACTACCTAAAGTTGTCTCAATTTGTAAAGACCTATTTAAAGGGAAAATGAAAAATACACCACCTTCTTGGAGGAGGATTAAGACAAAAAGATCCTATTTTTGGGGCATGGGATGAAGCACTCTATGATTATGTCATGGTTGTAGAATTCCATGACTATAGAAAGTAACGATACATTTATGTTCCTTTACACTGCAAAAGACATATAGGATGCTGCTAGACAGGCCTTCTCCAAAGCTCGTGATGTGGCTCAAATCTTTGAAATTAAAGTCAAAGTTGGAAGCACAAAGCAGGGGAGTAAGATCGTGATAGAGTATGCCACCCTTCTACAAAATGTGTGGCAAGAACTTGATTGCTATAGATGCATAGAAACCAGATGTCTGGAAGATGCTGCGATCCTAAATAACTTTATTGAAAAATATAGAGTTGATGATTTTCTGGTAGGACTAATTTCAGAATTTAACCAGTTAGAGTGCTTATCCTCGACAAAGAGGAGACATCATCACTCAATGAAACCATTTCTCTCATCCATGCGGAAGAAAGCTGATGATGAGTGATGTTAGAACCAAAGGTCATTGAAAGTTCAACAATGGCGATGAACAAAGAATCATCATGGAAGGAGAAAGATAAATATTCTTCAAAATTCAAAGACGATGACTCACTTTGGTGCAGTTATTGCAAAAAATCTAGACACAAAATAAACATGTTGGAAATACATGGAAACCCCCCAGCAAGGGGTGGAATAAAAAAGGTGAAATAAGGAGCACGTTGCATGCCAACAACACTACAAGTCAGCCCACCTCAGAAGCACAGTCCAGCCTTAGAGAATTCAATAAAGAAGATATTGATAAACTAAAACGACTCCTGGTATCTCTTGAAAAATCAAATGCATCTTCATCACTTGTACTCTCAGGTAAGACTTCAATTTCTATTAGTTTAAGTGCTTCTAGAAATCATTTAAAGGAATTATGGATCATTGATTCAGTAGTCACATATCATATGACCCACTCACCTACCCACTTCATCAACTATACTCCTTGCCCAAACAATAAAAAAATCATCACTGTCGATGGTTCTCTTACCACGATAGCAGGCCAAGGAGACATAAGATTATCTCCCTCACTCACCTTGAAAAATATACTCCACGTACCATAATTATTCACAAACCTAATATCAATACAAAACTTACCAATGACCATAATTGTCATGCCTTATTTAACCCTAAATATTGCTTATTTCAGGACCATAGACCGGGGAAGAAGATTGGACTTGCTAAGGAGAAAGCAGGAGTGTACTACCTGGAAGAACCAAACCAATCTAAAAATAGCTGCTCTATGTTATCCTTAGTTGATAAGAATTCCACTATTTGGCTTCATCATTATAGGTTAGGACACCCATCTTTTGATGTCCTAAGACATATGTATCCATAATTTTTTCAGAAATTAGAAAATAAAAATTTTCATTGTGAAACTTGTGAGTTGGCTAAACATAAAAGAACCTTCTTCCCAAACAAAAGTGAGAGATGTGATACTCCTTTGTATCTTATTTATACTGATATATGGGGACCCTAAAAAATACCCAATATCTCTGGGACACGCTGGTTTGTGTCATTCATTGATGATTGCACTAGAGTCTCCTTAAAAATAAATATGATGTTAGTATCATTCTTCCCATCTTTCATACCATGATAAAAAACCAATTTGGGGTAAAGATAAGGAGATTTTCTCCGATAATGCTAAAGACTATTTGAACCAAACCCTTTCCTCCTACTTCCAAAGTGAAGGGATCATCCATGAGTCCTCCTGTATTCATATCCCACAACAAAATAGGGTTGCACAGAGAAAAAATTGTCACCTTCTGGCCTCCACCCGAGCTTTCCTATTTCATTGTAATACACCTAAATCCTATTGGGGGAAAGCCCTTCTAAATGTAACTTATCTTATAAACCGACTACCTACAACAACCCTAGGACTCAAAGCTTCAATACAGACTTTGTCCTCTTTTTACCCCGAGTTTTGAACCCATCATAATCTTGCACCCAGAATCATTGGATGTACTGCTTACGTTCATATTCACAGTCATGATAGAGGAAAAGTAGATCTAAGAGCACTCAAATGCATCTTTATTGGCTATTCAGCTACCCAAAAAGATTGTAAGTGTTATCATTCACACACAAGAAAAATCCTTGTCTCTATTGATGTTATTTTTGATGAATAAAATTCCTATTTTTCAAAATCTCATCTTCATGGGGAGACTGAACTTGAGGAAGACGAGGAAAATGAAATAACACCTCTAGACCTTCCATCTCAAACCAATCCACCTAAAACTCAGGATAGGGAAAACAATGACAAAGCTGTCATCAGATTTAGGAAGGTTTACTCCAGATGTATAAGCTAAGTTGTGCTCCAAAGCATATCCAAGAATCTGAACCATCTCCTGGAAATAAGATAAGCTCACCTCCTCTCTTATACCCTATAATATATCCTTCAACAACTTCTCATCTGGTTACATTAGAAGATATCCATATTCTTAAGGATATTTCTGAGGACTTATTCGATAAAAATTGAAAAAATGTCATGAGAGATGAAATGTTGGCCCTAAAAAAGAACAATACATGGGAGATCGTCAATTTGCCAATAGGAAAAAAACTTGTCGGCTGTAAATGGATATTCTCAGTAAAATACAAAGCTGATGACACACTAGAAAGATATAAGGCAAGATTAGAGGCAAAAGGGTAAACACAAACATGTGGCATTGACTACCAAAAAACTTTTGCGCCAGTAACCAAGATGAATATTATCAGAATATTACTTTCACTATCAGCCAAGTACAACTGGCATCTGGAATAATTGGATGTGAAAAATGCATTCCTGCATAGGGATCTAGAAGAAGATATATTTATGAAAATACCACCAGGGTTTAAATCTGAAGGTAATAGAGTGTGCAAACTAAAAAAGGCTCTATATGGGCTCAAACAATGACCAATGGCCTCGTTCGGAAGATTTTTTAAATTCATGCTTCTTAATGGGTATCAACAGAGTCAAGGGTATCATATATTATTCTTTAAACACTCAGACTCAGGGGGAGTCACAATATTATTGGTATATGTTAATGATATTATCTTGATTGGAAATAACGAAGATGAGAAAGTTAGTTTAAGAAAAAGTCTTATTAAGGAATTTGACATAAAAAACTTGGTAGATTAAAACACTTTCTCGGAATTGAAGTAGCTCACTCAAGCAAAGGAATATTTATTTCACAACAAAAAAATATTAAAGATCTTCTGAAACAAACATGCAAATTAGCTTGTAAACCAGCACCAGCATCAGTAGAATCTAATCTTAAACTAGGGGAAGCTAGAGAGGATCCATATGTGGATAAAGGGACTTACCAGAGACTTGTAGGAAAATTAATCTACATGTCCCGCACTAGACCAGATATAACATTTGTTGTAAGCATGGCCAGTCAGTTGATGCAGAATCCAAAGCAGGTTCACATGCAAGCGATAGACAGGATATTGCACTACCTTAAAGGAACCCCAGAAAAAGGGATTCTCTTTAAGAGAGATAGCAGAATAACCCTAGAAGCATACACAGATGTTGACTATGCGACATCACCTGTTGACAAAAGATCTACCTCTGGATATTGCACATTTCTTGGAAGTAACCTAGTTACATGGAGAAGTAAGAAGTAGAATGTGGTGGCAAGATCTAGTGCAAAAGCAGAATATCGAGCTATGACCTTGAGAATATGTGAGCTAATATGGATCAAAATAATCCTAGAAGATTTAAAATTCAAGTGGGATGAGCCCATGAAGCTACATTGTGACAATAAATCAGCAATCAACATAGCCCACAATCCAGTCCAGCATGACAGGATCAAGCATATAGAAGTGGATAGACATTTTATTAAAGAAAAACTAAACAGTGGTCTAGTAAGTGTTGACAGAGTATCATTAAAAGATTAACTTGCTGACATCCTTACCAAAGGATTGGACAGTTCTGCCTTTTTCAGAATGATTGACAAGCTGGGAATGACATATCCATATTTCCCTGCTTAAGGGGGAGTGTTGAAATCCAGCCATTCCCAGTGCAAAGGATCCAACAGTCACAGAAAATAATCCGTGGGAAGCTCTCATGGATCACGCCATAATGAATGAACTAATTTAGGAAATACTATGTTAGGGATTTATGTATTAAATCTGTAATTTATTGTTTCCTCATTAAGATATCTCGTATAGATCTATAAATAGGGAAGATATTATGGAATAAATACAAGCTTTTCCTCTCCAATTCTCTGAATTCGACATTATGTTATATTAATTTTTTTTATCATTCATACTTTTAATCATTCTATATTAATTTTGATTGCTCCTATTATTTGTGCATATTTTACCTGAATAGCACACCACATAAGTCTCATTTTAAGTACTTTGTCATCACTCATCAATATGCATTATTGTAAAAAACTTGCCTTGCAGGCTATGATGTAGAGACATGGAGACACACAAACATAGGATACATCAATTATTAAAAATATATGACACAAACACGGGTTTGATATGATATTATAAGTAATTTAACTATAATTTATGCTTTAAATGATTAATATTATGATGTCGAGAGTCGGGCATCAATGTCGTTCTAGGCATCGAGAGGGGAGATGATAATGCTCTCGATGATCAAACATCGTTGTTGTGTAATGGGCATTGGACATTTATGTTAAGATGGCGTCGGTCTTCAATCTCAATATGAAGTCGACTATTGATGTTAAGACAACATTGGACAAAGATAAGATGTCAAGATGTCACAGGGGAGTGATTGTGGGTGTAAAACTTGCTGGCGTTTAGCATCAATATCAACACAATGTTAGACTTTGATGTTGAGATGATTTTGAAATATTGATGGCATTGGATGTCGATATTGAAATGAATTCGAGCGAGCGTTTTGAAATCCTAGCCTCAACCTGCCAAAGAAAAATGAAAATGAGAATGTTTAGGGAATTAGGTATTAAGGGGCTGTTTGGTATGCGGATTTAGGCGGATTTAAGGCCGGATTTGGGCTAAATCCAGCCAAACGGCCTAAAATGCAAATCCAAATCTCACGGCAAACGAAATCCTCCGTGGACGGAAAATTCCGCCGATTCGCTCTAAATCCCGGATTTCCGAAATCCTTTGGTTCGGCGGATTCAGGGGATTTGGCCGAAGAAGCGCGCGAAAGGGAGAAAGTTACCTTCACAGCAAGCGAACTCCCGTTGTTGAATCCGATCAAAATGTCGTAACTTCCGATCCGATAGGAAGGGAAAGTCGACGAAGGAGCGAAGTCGAACAGCCACGAAGGACGAAGGACGAAGGACGAAGGAGCCGAAGAAGCGACGCGTGAAATCTTTACACCTCCTGCGAAGCAACGAAGCCGAAGAGGAGATGAAAGGCAAACCCGATACGCCTCTGAAGTTATTACTGCTTAACTTAATTAATATAAGTTAAAATAATAATAATTGAGTAAATTAATAGTATAATTAGTTCATAAAATATTTATCTAATTTAAATTAATTAAAAAATTAATGATATATTAATAATTAAATATAATATCATTAGCTTTATTGATATAACTTAAAAAATATATAATAGGGTAATTAATAGTATAATAAAAATTAATAAGTAATTTGAACTTAATAATCTTGATAATCATACCATTTAAATCTTTAACTGTTTTAAATCTTGTAATCTGTTGTAAAACATCTTCTATTGATTTAACAAGATTTAAAATACTTAGTTATTTCAAAATAATTAATAGGATTAAAATATGATCTTAAATAAAAAAAATTATTATAAAATATTATAAATAATAAT
>NW_021319178.1:1834200-1974108 GCF_001605985.2 Dendrobium catenatum
CCCATGTGTTGTCCCTTTGGTTCCCGTGGATGGCTCCTTGGTTCCCGTGGCTTGACCCTTTGGTTCCCGTGAATGGCTGCTGGGTTCCCGCGCCTTTGCTCTTGGTTTCCTGCGGCTGGCTCTTGTTTTCCCGTGCCTTAACCCCTTGTTTCCTGTGCTGTTTTCGGGTCCCTAGCTGAGCTGTTTTCCCGAAGCAGCCAGGGGGCTCTTCCCGTGGATTTAATGCCCTGTTTCCTGTGCAATGTTGGGCTGCTATTTGAAGATTTTTGGGCTGCTGTTTGAAGAGATTTTGGGGCTATTTTTGGACAGAATTTGGACAGTTTTTGGGACTGATTTGGTGGCTGGTTTGGGAGGAATTCCAAGAGACTTTTGTTGATTTCTGTGCAATTTTTTACTGCAGTTTTTAGGTGTCTTTTGGCCTTCTCTCTACCTATTTTAATTAGCTTTTAATTAAGTTTTAGTGGTTGTTTGTATTCCTTCTTTTGTGACTATAAATAGGAGTTGTTTGTGGCTGTTTTAGATATGTGATGTGATGTGATTTTTGGAAATGTAAACCTGCGGGTTTCATTGGAAAAGCTTGCGAGCTTTTTCCACTTCTTCTTCTCATCCCCTCCGGAAATCTTGCGAGCTCTTTCCAACCTTTCGTCTTGGCTTCTAACCTCTTTCGTCTCTCCGCAAGTGCCACTCCATCTGTACCCTTCTTCTCAAAGTAAGCAAGTTTAGGGTGTCATTTTGTTTGAGTCATTTGTAAAAGTCAATGGTTGTAATGTCATGTTATGTTGAAAGACAAGTTTGTAAGAGTCTTTATTTATAAAAGTGTTTGTTTATATGAAATGTAAGAGTTGTTCTATTATCTCTAAGTTATCTCTTATGTTTGAGGTATTTTGTGTCTTCTTTTATATAGGAAGTCAATTTTCTTTTCGTGATAAAAAAATATAGGGTCCCCTATATTTTTTGCTCGCATCAAGATCCTAGTATACGAGTGACTGAGGTCGAAGAGGTCTTTGTCGGACGACAATTGTCTGAGGATGGCGGTTGACAAGTGGAAGTTCTGATGTCGACAGTTGGGCGGCGAAGGTTTGGTGCTCATTGTCAATAGGTAAAAGACCGACTGCGGTGGTCAGTTGGAAAAAGTTTGGTAGTGTCACCTGAGCAAATGTCCAATGGCAGCAGCAACCTGGTGGAGGTCTAACAACAACGACTGTCCTGCGAGGGTTTGGTGGTGGTGATCGACCAGCGATAGTCTCATGGAGGTGATCAGATAGAGGTTTGATGGCGACAACCAAGCGGAGATCCGATGGCGATGGCTTGGCGACAAGAGTTCACTGGTGTTGGTGCTCAGGTGGAGCTTTGTGATTCTTCAAGCATCAGAGTTCTGTTGAATTTCTAGCCAAGGGTCCAAGCCATCATTCATGTGATGAGTTAGGGTCTATTTATATATTTTTCGGAGTGGCATGCCCCACGAATATGGAGAAAATATATAGCACTCAATTGGATGACCTATATTGATTCCATTGATTGTAGGTTATTTCTTTTGCATTCAGGCACCTAAATGATGTCAAAATCAAGCGATATTGGGCTCATTAAATTCGTCTTGTCTAGCCACCCGATTCGACTATAAAGATGCCAAATTTGAAGATCATTTGGTTATCCAGTTAATATTTTAAAATTTCCAATTGTACTTCGGACTCTAGATTTGGGCTCAGATTGGACTATTTTTAATATCTTTGGGTTCATCATATCAAGACACTCAGTTTGACTATAGGTTTTCTATAATCAGAGTTTTGATGGTCTTGTATTTAATTATGGAAGTTTTCAGTTCAAATATTTCTCTATATTTGCATCCAATCAAGGCAATTTTTGGTGATTTATCAAGTCTAAACTTTAAGAGTTATTTGTCTTCTCTATGTTTCATACAAATCGATGGTATAATATATAATTCCCCTAATACCAAAGTACTTGAATCATATATTGAAATGAAAGATGAATATCCATAGTATGGGACTTGGTTATTCTTTTAATGGTAGATACCGATGTATGGAGAAGAAATTGAGAGTGAGAGAATGAGGGTATTGATTTTTAAGAGAAATAGGGGGAATTTTGAGAAGTGTTAGGGATGTAGGTTGGTTGAATAGGACTAATTGAGGCTTTTTTCTAATGGTTGGAGGGATAAGAGGAATTTATAACAAATACTTAACAGAAAAGGTGTGTTGGTTCTAAGTTCATTGGAGATGGGAAGGTAGGTAAGAGAGAAATGAGGCAAATTTTTGTGGTGCAATGACATGAGAGAAATGGGATAGAAATTGGAGCAAAAAAGGAGAGAGAAGGCTAAAATAGAGTAGAGAAAAAAATATTTATGTATAATAAAGTAGGGAAAAGCTGAGCAAAACATCTAGTGCGAGAAAGTTTAAAACAAAACCCTTCGTTGAATGAATACTATTAAATAAAATAAAGCTGGAAAAAGCTGATCAAAACGTCTGGTGCAAGAAAATTTAAAAATCAACCTTTTCATTGAATGAATACTAACTTTTAATTTTATATTAAGGACCGTTCAATTTTATCTACTTGTTAGTTATGCGGAAGTTTGAAATAAAAAATATACTAAAATAATTAATAAATCTCTGTTAATTTCTTGAAATTGAAACAGGCTATCCTAGTTATGTAAAACTAAAATAATGAATAAAAAATAGAAAAAAAGTAGAACTAAATTATTTATGGCATATGTGAATACTACAAAAGGGGCTCAAATTGGGTTATTTTAAAGCTTGTTCTTGAATAGAAAAATAGTCTAAAACTATTGCAATAAAGAAAAAATAGTATAGTTAGGTGTAACAAATACAAGTAAAAAAATGCAAATCTATTTATAGGGATTTGGTCTACCAGGCCTACTTCCACTTCCCAATTTTTTTCTCTCAAGATTTTCATTCATAATCTCATTTAGAGAACCTCTTAAAAAACACTACTTAATGGGTAATTTTGCCCCTCAATACTTTTACTTCAAGTGAGAACTAGCAATTACTTGCACACTAGGCTAGGTTGTAACATCATAGAATCGACCACTTCTAACAAGCCATTAGGTATATCATTTTGGTGGAAAATAATGAATACCTTGAGATATTTAATCTCCTTTACAACTAGCACTCACAATGCACTCAAAATGAAAATTGCAAGTGGAGGAATACAAAGCTTTGAGAAATAAAAGAATGACTTTTGAAGATTGGCTTTAAGGCTTCCATTTTCATGAATCTCATAACCTAGGGTTGCCAAAGGTATATATAATAAAAACCACTATTAATCACATTCTATTACAACATATAACCATTGTGAAATACTTAAATTATAACCAATTAGCCGTCTAAAAGAAATAAATTAAAAATTTGATCTTTTAATTATTGTACTATTTGATATAAATATTGTGGTATGACCAAGTCGATTTAAAATAGATAATAAAGATCATATAATATGATAGACATCGTACAATATGATCCATAGATGGATCCAACTAATTAGATTGATTTGATTGCAACTGCTAGGTAAATGCTCGAATTCAAAGTAGATCGTATCGTACGATCAATATCGTATAGTATTATTTTAGGAAGTCATAAAGATTAACATTTTTAACAAATAAGTATTATTAATTTTAATATGATTATGTGTGCTATTAATTTTTTACTTAATCAACAAATCTTTAATACAAGTTTACAAGATTCAAACATAACAGTAAATTTATGAACTTTAAGCTATGAATTTTAGTATGATGAATTTGATGCACTCGAATTGACTTGACATCCGCTTCAATTTGATTCAATTGTGTTTCAACATCATTGATTTATTTTTTCATGAGCCATTGATAAATTAACTAACACGAGTTCATACTTTAATTCATCAGCCTTGACCAAATTATATTTGTGATCATAAAAAAAATATTAAT
This sequence comes from Dendrobium catenatum, assembly GCF_001605985.2. Taxonomy (NCBI): domain Eukaryota; kingdom Viridiplantae; phylum Streptophyta; class Magnoliopsida; order Asparagales; family Orchidaceae; genus Dendrobium; species Dendrobium catenatum. The sequence goes on from NW_021319178.1 coordinate 1,838,132, forward strand.
CACGGAAGCTTATGGGATTATCAATCTCCCCATTTCTCATATGACAAATATACCTTGGTTTTACATTTTTTTAGGGAAAATATACTTGTTTTTGCGTGTGTGTTGTTTGTGCGTGTGTAAAAATAAAAAATATATTATAATTTATAAAGAGAAATGCATCATATAGAAAGAAACCTGTTAAACGCTAAGTTGTAGCAAGTTACAAAAGTAAACGCACCATACAGGCAAATTTGGCATAGTTATTCAAATGAAACAAACAATACTCTCCTCATGCACAAATATAAGCAAATAAACTAAGTTCTAATTGGTTCTTGATTTGGTGGTTTTTGGCTAGACAAAAAATCTCTAATATAGTTGAATTGGATTTGGAGCCACTCATGAGCTTCATCCTGTTTTTGTTGATTTTGCCACAATTTTTGTATTAGAATTAAATGAGAATTTGAGTTTTAACAAGACACGATGGAGAAAAGGATTCATGTAGCCAATCCCATGTAGTGGGATAAAGGCTTGATGTTATTGTTGTTATTGTTGGGTAATATGCTGATAAAATTTTAGCTCAGATATAGCAAAATGTTCAGTCCAGATATTATGAGGTCTCATATTGCAATAGGAGGTGGTTGTGGAGTACCTTGATGTGGTTATTGCTCTGCTTCTGCTTCTTCACTACTACTGTCGAAATACCTATCTTTCCAGTGCTTGATATAGATATATGGTATGAGTGGTCAGAGAAGGGAATATGAATTTGATTAGGTTGCTGGAAATGCATTATATTATATTTGACTTCCAAAGTATATTAAATGACAATCAAGACTCAAGACTCAAATTAGGTCGACATTTGACCTTAGGATTCCAAAATTTTGTCAGATGCTTGATGCAGTGTCTGAATGTGTCTGCTATATTAAATGAGTGGTAGAAGGGAACATTAATATGATTTGATTTCTCGAAATGCATGATATTATGTTTGAATCTAAAATATAAATGACAACCAATACTCGAATCAGGTTGATGTTTGACCTTAGGATTCCTTATAGATGTCAAATGTTTTATGTAGTGTACGATTGTATCTATTATGTTAAATTCTTGACAAGCCATATAAAAGTAGGTAAGCAGAGAAATGAGTGGTGTGATATTCATGCTATCTCCTACTTTTGGAATGACATTATGACGCAACATATGTTTAATGCAAGGTTTAAAAAGGAGAAATCGGGAATCGAGGCATTTTGTCTCAACGAGGCGAGGCATAAGCCTCAAGGCGGATCGAGGCGTAAGCCTCAAAACAGAAAAATATAAACACATGAACTTATAAAGAATTCATAAAAAATGACAAAAGTAAAATAAAACATCAACATAATTATTTGATTCATCCTTATAAAGATATAAACTACAATTCCTAATATTAAATATTATTATAAAATGAAAAATTGAAATGAGATTCAAAATAAACACTCATTTAAAATTTAAATACATCATAAATATTATAATCCACGGCAGCCTCATTCCTACTTTCATATTCTTCATAATAGCCCTTGTATGTAATAATTATATCATCCTCGAATTCTAACTCATTGTCATCTTCTAAATATTTTTCAATTATAATGTTTATTTTAACTCCTCATATTAATTAACATTGGATTCAGCGTAATATAAATTTTCATTTTTCTCATCATCAAATGCATGCCTCCATTTTCAATTTTAAATATTTTACTATTTTTGTTAGTATCCATTCATTGTTAGAAAATATATTATAAAAATCAAATGATTTATTTCATTCTCGGTTATTTGTCTTTATAATTTGAAGTGTTTTTCTTTTAAGTTTTTATTAAATATAACACAATCATTCAACCAAGTTCATTCGTCTATAGCTAATTTGTTCATTCTCTTTGTATAATAGAATAAAGTATATATATTTTTAATAAATATGTATACTAAAAATTATTAAACTTAACTATAATGAGGTGTTGCCTCGAAACACCTCAAGGCATTATACCTTGAGGCATGCGCCTCATTTTTCAAAGGTGTAAGCCTTACTGGCTCTAGCAAGGCTTAAACCTCGAAGCGCTCATTGTGCGCCTCAGTTCGAGGCGAGCCTCAAGGCATGCACTTCAAACGATTTTTTAAACCATGGTTTAATGACATGAATTTATTGCAGGTCCACTCAGTTGAGGTACATGATGGGATAAAGGTGAGTTCTGAATAATAGAATTTGCATACGTCCAGTTAGATGACACAAAATAAACATTCTCTTGTCAACTTCTGCGAATTTGCCTCTTTATGTTTCAATAAATCTAATATCATCCTGGTTTTCCTTATTCAAGATAATTTTAACTCTTTTTTCCTAATGCTACCAATGATTTATTTTGATTTTACTCTAGTTCTTTCTTAATTTTTTTCATCGCAGTTATCCAGTTTTTTTTTTTTAACTGAAAGATCTTTTTTTTTTTTGGTATTTTTTCCATCTTGGTAAAATTTGCATATTAACCATGTGCAGTCAAATGTCAACTGCTACTTACGTTTTCTTTTGCGCCATTGATTTTTTCATTTAGGCTGATAGTCCGTCATGGATGATGCTGAGGCAGGACATTTTGAAGGACAACCATGAAGGTACTAGGGCTGCTCGAACATTCCATGACTTTGCTGAGAGCAATTATTTGGCCCATCTTAGTTTTGTACGAACCTCTGTTAAGACCTGAAAGGTAATTTGCCATATGGGAAATCTTCTACGATGCCATCTCTATTTGCTCAATTCATTTAGTCAATTTTTTATTTGTCTGTAGTTTAATATGCTGTAGAAATTGCTCGGTAGGGTTCAGACTTGATGAAAAGCACTCGATCCTGTCAGTTCATTTTTTTAATAGTTAGATGACATTTATTTACATAGTTAAAACTTCAACTTTGGGTGGCCAATTTGGCACTCTCTGTTCATCTTATTTAGATATCACGTCTATTGCAAACTTTTCATTAAGACATGCCAATCTGGTTGACTACTTCATGATTGAAATTTTGTTTACATTTTTTTGATTTGGTGCCTATGAAGATATTTAGATCAATTAATAGAGAAGCAGCCAGTGCTGTCCTTAGGTTGAGGAATTGTTTGATAATGGTTTATTATGGTGGATGATTCTGCGGCTTGTTTATATAACAGAATGTTACGCTATCTTCATTCACTCCTGTATGTCCTAAAACCAGGTTGAGCAAATCGTGATTTTGTATCTTCGGGATGGGGTGAGTGGGATTTTGAATTGGCACAAGCAGGGATCAAGTGCAAGTATCGGATAATTGCCTATCAGAAATCTTCACTATACATGCACGTGTACATGAACCACCATTAGTCTCCTAATAGCAATCCTGCAATACCTGCTGATGTACAGGAATATCATGAAAATTGCCCACTATAAGAGCCACATGGGCTACAAGATTCCGATAGCTAGTCTTCGGTTTCTGGAACTAGACAACTACAAAACCAATGCCACATGGGCTTCAGGGACCAGATAGATGGTGTTCAGCTACAGGACTAAAAAACACCAAAATATGTTAAGCTAATTGCAATTAATGCCTATCCATGTTATAGGAACCACCTTAAACAAGTTTCAAAATTAATTAAGTCCAATTTAAATTAATCTATAAGAATGCAAACCCCAGAGTAAAAATAACAAGAAGCTTAATCCAATTACTTTAACCGAACATGATGAGGTAAGCCAAGCATTGAAAAATCATGTTGGGGGATTAGAATATGTTTTTTGTGCAGCTTCTTAATGAAGATCAAGATTGCGAAAGCAAAAGATCATGACAGACATTTGATGCCTTGAAAAGAGACGAGTTTAGCATATGAAGGAAGATCAAGGCAGGTGAAGAGAGAAGAGATTGAGAAAAAGAGATAAATGAATGCCTTAAGGGTAGGTAAGCTAGGCTAAAGAGATGGAATATTATGATTGGAGATATAGGGAGTTGATCTCTAGGGTCCCAATAAAAAATAACTTTATTCTATATCAACCACCCAAATTATAGCCATTAGCTTGTTATATTTTATAGTAGCTTTCTTGTTGACAATCTAATATAATAGAAAATTGACAAATAGGACCAATGACATGAAATAATACTGATTAAATTAACAAACATAATAACTAACAAGTGAAATAAATTTTTGTGGTTGCACAGAATTCTGCTCTGGAGAGTTGGCATGCTAAATGAGGAAGAATGGGAGGTTTCTGATTTTTCTGTTAAACTAATTAAAATCGTCCTGTGGAAAATTCATTTGAGAAGATTGTTGAAAGAGAAATCCTAACTCAAGATGGAGGTAATGAATGAGAAAGGCATCATAGGAACATGAAAAAGAGAAGAACAAAATCTTCATGCATAAAAAATAGTGATAGAAGACTCTCATCATACATTTTCATTAGCACATTTACAATCTATAGAAGTATATTGTTGGAGATAGTCACAAAGGGCGTTAGACTAATTTGAATTAATCTTCTTATTGGCTGGGCTGACTAAAAGTTGTTGGCTTTTTTAACTTTTTTCCCTTTTCTTTTCCATTTAGGCTCATGGATGGTTTAGTTTAGACCACTGAGTTGGTTTGACTAGGTTGTGTTAGGTTAATGCTGTTGGGGTAAACCCATTTAGGTTGATTGGTTCAAACTAGTTGGAGAAAATTATGGATGATAAAGTGGAAGGAGATCAGGATGAAATTTGGAATTTATTTTCGAATTTGAGATTTTTGAAATTTAAATGGAGGATAGGTTTCAAGTTTTTGGTGAGCAATTTGTGGATGATATTGCATGGGAAATTTTGGAGGACATAGGAAGGATATGGAGATTATTGTGGTGAATATAGATATAGAATGTTTGCTTAGACACCAAGAATTGATAGGATAGTTGCAACCAGTTTCCAAGGTCTTTAATATTTTAATTTGTTAAATTTTGTTGAATGTTTAATTTTTTTGCTTTTAGTTTGATTTTTATAACAATGATGACTTTTTACCTTTTTTTTTAAATCGTTTTGTGGAGTTTTTGGAAATTAACTTATTGTAGTGGTTGTTATTGGGGTGCATAAAGAAGGCTTTGGATTCAATAATAAAATAAAATTAAAAACTATTAAAGTAACTGCTTAAAAATAAATTGAATCTTGAAAGGTTTTGGATTTCATAATATAGATTAAATTTGTAAAGGAGAAAGTTATGGGAAAGTTTTGGGAATTCATTTGTATGGCATTTGAATTGAAAGACCAAAAAGATTGGGGATAAGAGTACAGGTGATATTATGATCTCTTGAAATCTCAAAAATTGAATCACGCTTTCATTTTTTCAGAACTCCTTTGATTCAATAATTTTCTTCAAATACTAATTGATGAAGAGCAGGACAATGAAAGTGAAGCTCAAGAATCTGATATAGAGGAAGATGGGAGATAAATAGAAAGAATAGATTGAGAAGAGATGAATTAATGCTACAAGGTGTGCGAGTTCAGGACAAAGAGAAAGAATGAACTCTAAGACTTGAAGAAAAATGGACGAATTGGTCTCTGCAGTCAATGCCATATAAAGGATATATCTTTATTTTATAATCCATTATCCTTATTGTGACCCTTCACTTATCATATATTTAATAGTAACTATTATATCATGGACAATAGCAAATTGACAAACAAAGAAGGTGAGATGAATATGACAAATTAATAATACTGACTAAACTATCCACATACACAATACTAAATTGATTTGAGTTGAGCCTCTTATGCTGTACGAATAGTTTAAATATTGGGGTTTTTCCATTTAGGGCATGGTTGGGCTTGGTTGGCTCTATTGGTTAGGTTATTCATGCTGGGTTAGGTTAAATAGGTTGTACTATAATCAATTATGTAGATTGGTTTGATTAGGTTATGATGTTTTGAGGAACTTATTGAAAAAATGGAAAGGGACTAGAATGATTATATGAATTCATCTTTTCTAATTTGTATTTGAGTTCTTAGTTCAAATAGAGGATAACTAATAAGTTTGGAGATTTTAATGGACAAACTTATGGAAGATATTATGGAGCATATTGTAGAGAGAATTATGAAAGATATTATGGACAAAAAATGATAGGATAATTTTGACCAATTTTAAAGTTTGATTTGAATTTTTAATTCAAATATGAATTGAACTTTGCATGATCAAAATTTTAAATTTATTTTTAGAATTTAAATTCAAATTTTCATTTTATTATTATTGTGTATTTTTTTCTAAATTTTGAATGTTTTATTTAATGTTTTTTTGGGAGTTTGTTATAAGTGACAATTAAGAGGCAGTGGCTATTAAAGTTGGAGGAAGAACCCTTTGTGTGTAAATATAATGATAAATATTAAAAATAGTAAAATAATTATTGAAACCACATCTTAAATCTTATAGATGTAGAATTTCATAATGTAGATTGGATGTTGTGTGAAAGTTTGTGAGGATATGTCAAGAGCATATGGAGTAAGAGGTTAATGAGAGTGCAGAGAAGAGAAGAATGTGATGTCATGAACTCATGATCTTTCGAAACCTCAAAATCAAAACACTTTTTTTTTTTATGGAGAACCCCTTGGTTTTTTTTTTTTTATGGAGAACCCCATGGATCTAAGAACTATGTCTTTTATGCCGATGGTGAAGAGTGGAACAACAAAATGGATATAATGATGGTCTATTAAAAACAGTTGCAAACATACTTATTTAATAATATTGATTAAACTAATCGTCATAAGGAGCTTGGCTTTCGTCTCTGCTAGGGTTTTGGCTTTTTCGCTTCACCTTCGCTAGGGCTTTGCCCTAGCCGGCCGGTGCTGGTGATCGCTCAGGGAAGTTTTCGCCGTTCTCTTTTGTTGATTTATTTTCCTTGGATGTGTTTTCTTGCATAATCTTCCCCGTTCTCATTGGATGGCAGTTAATAGGGTTTGTTTGAGAGACCCTAGCTTTCTTTCAGGGAAAAATTGTTCTAGATCTTTCATTAATGCGCTGATTAGGGCTTCTTCGGTAGCTTTTCCTCTTCTTAAGCGTTCCACCTTCCGTGGTATGCCATCTTTATGGATTTCTGAAGCAGAAATTTCCGCACTCGCTGCCCCATTTGAATTCTCGATGGTTGGAAAATTTTCCAACAGTAGGCCTAGCTTGGAATCGATTAGAAGATTTTTCTTTAATCTTAAATTGGGTGGTGAATTCTCTGTGACTATGTTGGATGCGAAGCATGTTTTAATCAAACTTGCGAATGACGTGGATTACTATAGGATTTTTTCACATTATTCCTACTTTGTAAATAATTGTTACATGAAGTTAGTTAAATAGTCTCATTGGATTTATCGGTCTAATGTCTCATTATACCTATTTGGGTATCCTTCCTAATCTGCGTCCTCACCTCTTTACTCGCATTCTTCATGGCCTAGGATCGATTTTTGGTCGGCCTTTGCGTATTGACAATGCTACTTCGGTGGGTTCTTGGCCTTCAGTTGCTCGCGTTTTAGTCAAACTCGATTTTACTTCTGTGTGGATCGGTCCTGATGTCTTGGGGTATGTTCGATCTATGATTTTGGAAGATTTACCTTCCTTTTTGCGATCAATGTAAAGCTTTGGGTCATTACAAAAAAGAATATGGTAGCCTTAAACTTGTTAGGCCTAAACTGATTTCCACTACTGGTGTTAAGGATACTGTGGATTCTACTTTGGTCCCTTTCACTGAAATGTTTCCAAATGTGGATAATTGCAATGATATTGTTGATGTATTACTCCTGTTGTTGTTAATCATAGGGATGATTTCGTTCATCCTGAGGAGGAAACTGTTTCGTTGAATATTAGTTTACCTGAGGATTATGTCGATGAAAATAGAAAGGATGTTAATGGTAATTTGAGTGTTAACATTTGTATGGTTAACCTCACTGATAGTCCCATTGTATCTCCTAATGCAAAAGTGGCTGATGAAGAGGTTGATGTTGATTCTGGCCGTGTGGATTTTGGAGAGCTTGGGTGCCCTGTTGTTGGGAATTCGGGCCTGTCACACCTGTTGAATTGGCGGCTATGACTATTTATTCTAATGCTCCTGTGGATGGTGATAGGGCTCTAATTAATGTTCCTATTTCTATTGTTGATAAGGAAACTTTATTAGCCCAATTTGCTTCTAAAGATAAAATGGGCGTTCAAGGGGATTGGTTAATTGATTATGGTTCAAGGAGGCATGGTAAATGGTTAGATGATGATTATGGGGAGGAAATTATTGAGAAAATTTTTTAAAAAACTTGTCGGCTGTGGCTTGTTGGCAACCTTTGGTAGTACTTCTTTTTGCTCTGTTTGGTGGCCTTTTTGGGTTATGAGTTGATTTGCCCATTTCATTAGTGTGGATTATTATGTGATTCCCTCTTGATGGTCCTTGCCTAGCTACTGGGTGGTTGCAGAAAGCGTGTTTGACAATGATTGAGCCTGACCGGCTTTTGCCTTCATTATTGATTCATGTATCTCTTTTCTTTAGCTGTGTATTTTTAGCTTTGTCCTTTATTGGGCTTGTTTGTATCCTGTCTTTTTTGAATGAAAAAAAATAAATAAATAACAATCATAAGGAATCTTAAGTACAATCACTTCCATCACACAGACAAGTAATGAAAACAAAAAGATGCCTAAAATAAATTACTTGGATGGCACTTATTCCTCCACGCTAAGATGAGTTAAATTGTTCCAAGAGGAAGACTTGCTGGTCCTTGACTGTACTGTTGATCTAGCAAAATTCAAAGTAGAAAAAATTCATTGTTGAAGATAAATTTGAATTCAAATTTAGAAGGGAATTAAAAAAGGTTTATTTAGAGAAAGATGGTTGATTTAAATTAATATTTGAGAGGAATTATGATAGGTTTATTTAGAGAAAGATGAGTAGATGATTGATTTAAATTCAAATTTGAGAGGAAAATATGAAGATTTATATCAGGGATATAAATGCCTTCAGATACAGTGATGGACATATGTGAATTGATATTATTGTTTTGCAAAATTAACAAAAGTAAGATGGATTCATATTTTCCATTTGGCCTCAAAAGAACTTTTATTAGGTCAGGTGACCGGACGTAGAACTACGTGCGATCATCAATAATATAGCGCCACATAGCAACCCGAAAACCCGACCCAAAACCGTCGTGATTTGTTTATTGGTCACGTGTTTTACGCCATTTCGGGTCGCCCCGATCTTAAACGGGCCGGAAAAGTTAAAAAATCGCGGCGTCTTTAAATGTATAATAAACTTTTGGCAGATTATGCTTTGAAGACGTTATACAGTATTTAGGGTTTACAGCACGAAGAGAAAGTTTTCACGAAGGGTTCAAGGAGATGGAAGAGAAGACAACGGCGATTTCTTTGGAAGACTTAGACGATTTTGATGAAACATTTGGCACTTATAATGTCAATGAAGATTTTTCTGTTTTTATATAAGTAATTTCTTATCTATGCAGAGGTTTTACAATATAAATATTTAAAATCTAGTTACGTATGATCATTTCTTTCTGTTTATCCATGAGTATCATATTCGTACCCAGAGAGAAGGTAAGAGTATTGATTGGTACACATATGGTACTGTTCGGTACTTATAGGTATTGCTCGGTATGCTCCTTATTTTTGTTCGTTTACCTCGATAATGGCTACCTTATACCGAGTTTATAGATCATTGGTATTGATCGGTATTTATAGGTTCCTTGTACCGAGCTTTTAGATAAGTACCATATGTGTACCGAGAAAAAAAAATACTACATAAGTCGTTATAAATCGGTACTGCTAGGTATTTATAGTTTCCTTGTACCGAGCTATATATAAGTACAATATCATTATCGAGATAAAAAATTTCTACATAACTCGGTATTAATCGATACTGATCGGTATTTATAGGTTCTTTGTACCGAGCTTTTAGATAAGTACAATATGTGTATCGAGATAAAAAATTTCTACATAAGTCGGTATAAATCGGTACTGATAGGTATTTATAGTTTCCTTGTACCGAGCTTATATATAATTACAATATCAATACCGAGATAAAAATTTCTACATAACTCGGTATCAATCGATACTGCTCGGTATTTATAGGTTCCTTGTACCGAGCTTATAGGTAAGTACCATACGTGTACCGAGACAAAAAATTTCTACATAACTCGGTATAAATCGGTACTGATCGGAATTTAGAGGTTCCTTGTACCGAACTTTTAGATAAGTTCCATATGTTTGTACCGAGATAAAAAATTCAACATAAGTCGGTATAAATCGGAACTGCTCGGTATTTATAGCTTCCTTGTACCGAGCTTATAGGTAAGTACCATATGTGTACCGAGATAAAAAATTTCTACATAACTTGGTATAAATCTATACTGATCGGTATTTATAGGTTCCTTGTGCCGAGCTTTTAGATAAGTACAATATGTTTGTATCGAGCTTTTAGATAAATCGGTATTTATAGGTATTGCTCGGTATACTCATTGTTTTTGTTTGTTTACGTCGATTATGTCTCCCTTGTATCGAGCTTATAGATAAGTACCATAGGTGTATTGAGAAATTAGTTTCGACAAAACTCGGTATTTGTCTGTATGCAGTCATTGCGGTATTGCTCGGAATTAATTGAATTTTTTTTTTCACTGGGGGTTTACAACTCAGAAAAGGAAGCATATGATAAATATTGCCAATATGCTTATTCTCATAGTTTTAGTGTTCGGAAAGAACATCATTCATTCTGGCCAAATTCAATGAAAATAAAATCAAAGGATTTTGTCTGTTCCAAAGCCGGATTCAAGAAGGAGACAGAAAAAAATATGAAGGTCAAATTTCGAAAATCGACTACAAGAACTAGATGTCCAGCTATGGTTAGATTTGCGGTCAGTGAAGATGGAATATGGATGGTGAAAAGATCGGTAGAGAGTCACAATCACGAATTAGCTAAACCGGATGATCAACATTTGTTGAGATCATCTAGGTACATCAGTGATGAAAATGCCTCAGTTCTAAAATCAATGTCTGAAGCTAGCATAAGAACAGTTAATGCATTTTCCTATCTCTATCTGATGAGGTTAGAGGTGTAGAAAATCTGGGATTCACAAAAAGGGATGCATACAACTACATTCAAAAGAAGAAAAGAGCCAAAATTGAGAATGGGGACGCCAATTCGCTAATCGAATTGTTTAAAGACCGGACAGATTCAGACAACATGTTTGCATGGGATGTGCAAACTGATGAAGAAGACAGGTTGGTAAATTTTTTTTGGGTTGATGGGTTGGGGAGAATTGATTACGACTGCTTTGGGGATGCCATAATTTTTTATACAAGCTACCGTCTTAACAAATATAATTTAGCCTGTGCCCCTATTATTGGAGTTAATAATCATTGGCAAAACATTATATTCAGGGTGACATTTCTATCTGGGGAAACAATTGATTCTTTTTCCTGGCTATTTCGAACATTTTTAAAAATTATGGAAAGCAAACATCCATTTACTATATTCACTGATCAGGATCAAGCAATGGCTCGGGCGATAGAAATTGTATTACCTAATACACGGCATAGGTTGTGTCAATGACATATATACAAGAAGGCTCTTTCCAAAATATAGTGTTTTAATACTAACAACAAAGTAAAATGCCTATTTTATAGTTGCTTCAGCAAGTTTAATTCTGAGGAGGAATTTGATAGTTTGTGGAATGAAATGATCAGAGAAGGGAACCTTCAGGGTCATCAGTGGTTAAAAGATCTGTACAGAATAAGAGAGAAGTGGTCTACAACATTCAATAAAAAATGTTTTAACCTTGGTATTTTATCTACCCAACGTAGTGAGTCCACTAATTATGTTTGTCATGACATTTCAAAGGCTACAAGTTCTATCACTGACTGTTTCCTGGGGTTGGAGAAAGTTATAAATACTTGGTGTCGGAATGAACGAGATGAAAATTTTAGATGTAGTCAAACTGAAATACAACCATACATGAAATGTAGTCCAATGTTAAAGCAAGCTGCCAACTTTTATTCCTGAAAGTTATATTCTTTTTTTGAAGAGGAGTTTTTACATGGTCTAGGTGAACTATGCATTGATCATTCTTCACCGGACTCATCAATATTTTCCGTCAAGAACATAGACCACTCTTTTGATTCACACAAGTGGACTGTTATGTTTAATTCTTCTGAAGGAACCATTCAATGCAACTGTGCAAAGTTTGAGATGATGGGTTTATTATATTCTCATTGCATGAGAGTTATGAGGCAGTTGGATATTGTCAATATTCCTCAAAAATATTTTATTCCAAGATGGTCATCTAGAGCTCGGAAAGATTTATATACTTGACGGAATATCCTACCTATGGGAAACAATACGGGCACATCGATTCAGGGTTCCCGTAACATGATTTTTAGAAATTATGTTTGCTGATTTGTATATCAAATTAGCACAGAAGTACAGGGTAATGAGGATGCAGAACAATGTATGATCGATTCTATGAGTGCAATGGCTTTAAATGTTCAAAACATTATGGAAGGGAAAAAAATAAACGCATACTTGAGGGGAGCCACAAAACAATTAAAGATCCTGCAAAGTGCCGGCCAAAGGGAATCTCTAATGCTAGATTAAAGGATCATTGGGAGAAGAGGAAGAGCAAAAAAGTGAAACCCACAGAGAGAAATCCTCCTACAAGCATATATTTTACACCAGGAGAAATAGGAAGTCAGTCGTCCTTTATGTAACTGTTCAGTAAAACTCGATATAACTCGGTATTATAAGATATTACTCGGTATTAACAATTTTTTAGTTTAATTGAGAAATTTTTTGCACTATGGTTCAATTGTAATTTGCACTAAGTCTGACGTTAGCATCTTTTGCGTTTTTTCTAAAACAAATCCGGAATTTTTAGATTACTCGGTATAAATCGGTATAAGCATGTATTACTCGGTATTAGACGATTTTTTGCTTCTTTGAGAGATATTTTGCTATAAGGTTCTATTGTAAGTGCACTTCGTCTGACGTATGCATCTTTTGCGATTTTCAAAAACAAATTCGGAAATTTTAAATTACTCGGTATTAGAAGGTAATACTCGGTATTAGACCGTTTTGTTGCTTCATTGAGAAATATTTGGATATAAGGTGCAATTGTAAGTTGCACTTCGTCGGACGTATGCTTTTTTTTTGCGATTTTCAAAAACAAATTCGAATATTTTAAATAACTCGGTATGACTCGGTATTAGACCGTTTTTTGCTTGATTGAGAAATATTTTACTATAAGCTACAATTGTAAGTTGCACTCCGTCTGACGTATGCATTTTTTTTGCGATTTTCAAAAATAAATCCGGATTTTTTAAATAACTCGGTATGACTCGGTATTAGCAAGTATTACTCAGTATTAGACCGTTTTTTGCTTTATTGAGAAATATTTTACGGTAAGGTACAATTTTCAAAATTCATTATAAATCAAAGCATTGTAATTTTTTCAAAATCACAAAAAAAAAAAAACACAGAAATGACCTATGCAAATTCATATTTTTATTTCATATTGGTACATAAAAGGGCATATGCAAAATTAGTCCTGAATATATGCTTATTAATTTGCCAGTTCTTATGGATATCCCATTGAATAATATCATATTGGATCACTTATCATATTGGATCACTGTTTTCATATATTTACAAAGAAACATTCCACAATCAACACTGTGTCTTGTGTTGGCAAGTTAGGTATCGTTAGGATTGGTCAAGTTCGTATATCATCGTCAAAAGCATTTTGTGTATCAGCGCATAAATGAGATATCTGAAAAGGGAATAAATTTAAAATTTTAATATTCAATATGATGACTCAAATCAAATACAAATTTTACGAGCACTTACAACTTCAATAGCCACTGCCTTGTGAGTGGGTTTGGGTAATGAATCCAAAAATGATGTAGAACGGGTATGGGGATTTGATTTCTATGGGTCTTGAAGAGCAAATACAAAAGTCTAAACAGCAGCTTTTGGTTTTTAGAAGTCTTGGACAGCAGCTCTTCTTGTTGGAAATCCCTGGACAGCAATCCAATAATGTCTAGAAAAGTCTGGACAATGAACGGTATTGTTCCGGAGGGCTGGACAGCAAAACTCCTTGCTGAAAAGTTCAGGACAGAAATCCTAGAGATGGCCAGAAACTTGGACAACAATTGTATGAAGGCTGGGAGCCCTTGGGCAGCATGTAGTGACCTTCGGTGGTGCAGGACAGCAGGTTTCACTTACTCAAACAGCAAGTTTTGAGGCTTCCATAGTGTAGGGATGCAAGGACAGTGGCTGGAAATTCAAGCTGCAGTTGGGGGAAGGAGGAGAAACAGTATCAAGTGGAGTTTGGAGAGCTGTAATGAAAGAAAAATCCCACGGCAAAGCCTGAAGAATTTCAGCCAGCAAAGGAAATTAGAGAAAGGATTTAAGTCCCCAAGACAGAAGGCTGATTTTGGCAAGATTTGAACAGTGCAGGCCAGAGAAGAATTTCGGCCAGGTTTTAGGGAAAGGATTTTGAATTCTTTCCAAGGCACATAGGGCTTAGGGAATAAATCATTGCATTTATTATAGAGGGGGGCCGGTGGTTTGATGATGAGGGAGGGGATTGGGGAGATGAATTGGATTACTTAATTAAGGCTTAAAGGATTAGGAAAGTGTTTTAAATAAATCCAATTTGAATTTGAAATTCAAATTGAATTATAATAGGAAACTTTCCTAAAATAGATCTCTTAAATTAGAAAAGAAATTTCAATTTAAAAATGCTTTGAAATTTGAAATTAAACCTTTCTAAACTAAGAGGAAATAATTATGGCAAGAATTCAAGATGTGATTTGGGTTTTGGAGGGAGGAGGGGGATGATAAGGCCGGTGGCTAGGGGTGAGAGAGGGAGGGAACTAAAGAGGCTTTAATGCTTTCTTAATTTTGGGAGTTAGATTTAGAATGAATTAAGTCATCCTAATTAATTCAAAATCCAATGGAGGGAGAATTTGAAAACTTTCCTAAAATAGATTTTATAATTTATGAAAGAATTTGAATTTCAAATTTTGGGAAATTTGAATTCAAAGAACAATTAAATTATGGCAATCCAAAATTAGGAATTATACAAATTAGGCACTAGGGAATGGGATAGGGTGTGGCCGGCGGTTTGAATGGGGCAGTAAGGGACCGGCGGCAAGGTGGAGATGGAGATGATGTGATGGTGGAAGTAGGGAGAGGATGAAGATGACGATTAGGAACAACAAGAAGGAATAAAAACAAAAACAAAAGATAAAAGGTAAAACCGCGAGCCTTTGACTCTTCCAAAGACTGACGGCTGATACGTTGCCCTCCTCCAAGGGACTTCACGTCACGAGCTCGGACCCCATCATGCGGCTGGTGGAAACTTTGACTCTCCCATAGGGATTTTACTAACGTTCTTCCCAAAGAACACAAGTGCAAAACACAAATTTTTTTATTATAATTCCATCATACCTAATACAAGAGAATGAACCTCTATATATAGGTCTTAAAAGAAATTAAAAGACACATTTGCCCCTTGGGCTTACATAAGACAAGAGGGTAAAAATGGAAATTGCAGAATTAAATCAAAATACACTTAATAAACTAAAATAAAACAAAGTGATCTCGGTCGTCGATCATCAGCTCCTCGGATAGGCATGGACGGTTGGATGTCTGCATCAAAAAATTCCCAAGTTTTTTTTCCTTAGATTGCAGACCAGGAGTGTCCAATGCTTTTGGTTTATGATGGGAACAAGGATTAGATTAACTTTTATAACAGAAGTTCTTGTAATATTAGTAACGAATTTCGTTGTGTCCGTCTGATTACATTGACAGTAATAACCCTGGAATAAATAAGATTTAAATTCAGAATTTGTTAAATGCACAGAAGTTCTGAATTACAAATGATAACTCACCCAATGGAAACTAGAAACAAAGATAAAAGGTTGGTTGAGTCTTGGGATCAATTCATTCTTTTCAGATAATAAGATTTCAAAAGCATCAATATGATTGTTATCAAGCTCTTGTGCCATCAACAGCTCATCCAATTGGCTTCTGTACATAATTGCATTTCCACCGAAGAATATAGTATCACGCCTACATAATTCAGTTGATCTTTATTAGAAAATAACAATATACATATGAATACCGAGCAATACCGAGTATTTATGTACTCGGTACATGTCGGTATTTAAAATATCGACTCGGTACGTGGTGTTCCTACTATGTATTTACCACTAAAAATTGGTAATAATCAGTAAAGCTTATAAATACCTAGAAACACCGAGTATTTGGTGTTCGTACTTATTAATACCGAGCAATACCGAGTATATCTTTTACTCGGTATTGCTCGGTATATGGTATTCCTACTAGCTACTTAACAGTAAAAACTAGTAAGACTCAAACCATTATAAAGTACCGAAAAATATTTATTTGAAAATTATCAATACCGAGCAATACCGAGTTAATTTTTTATTCGGTACAGCTCGGTATTTATATTAACAACTCGGTACAATAAGTTTATGATCGTTGTACTTATCGATAATGTTCAATACAATAACTACATAAATGAATTACATTGCTCGGTACTGATCGATACTCACTTATACTTAAACTGCTTAAGAAAATTATCGATGGAAATCCGTTTGTCTTCATTTATTAATAATCGTCCCGTGTAGTCTAACATTTCCGGTGCTGGTCATTCAATTATTTTCGATTCATCAACTTCATGAACTACAGCAGTCGGGACATCAGCCGGAATAGCAGCAGCAGTAGCCTTCATTTTTAAATTTTCAACTTCAGATGCATTAACATCAACCGGAGCAGTAGCAGTAGTAGTATTTATTTTTAATATTCTAGAAGCGCGAATGCCAGGCTTTCTTCCTCTGCGTGCAGTTTATTTTTTAATATTTTTTCCAACAACAGGATCAGCGAAATGAGCAGAAGTACTCTCATATCTCTTCTTCTTCCTGTCACCTGTTGTGAATGGAGTTTTAACCCGTTTCCATTTTCTGTCATTTCTAAGCTATACACGTCAAGCTATCCCTCCACGATTTGATGAAGGAAATTCCTCATCTTCAGATTTGCTCACAGCCTTATCTTCAAAGGATTCAGGTACTTGGGCATGAGATTGGGAAACAACCTCATCCATCTCTTTCAAATCTACTTCTTTTGTAATTTCCTCAACAATTTGGTCGACAAATTTGGCTAATTTGTCCAAATTGTTATGCTCAGATACAGTTCTTGAAGATAATTTGACCGCACTTTCACTCCGGTGAGCTTTAAAGGAGGCAGGAAAATTATCAGACAAGAATCTCTCTATAGAAGCAAATTTCAATTTGGCATAATCTTTTATGTCAAATACGGCTTGTTCCAATGCCGCAACCCTTCTTTCAAGTATATTATTCGACATTTCAACTGAAACAAGTCTTTTTACCAGTATGTTCTGCTGGGTGATAAATTTGTAAATAGATTGATTAAGGATCTTTAAGTTTGTCTCCTCAGAAACATGACGATTTGGATCTGCATCAGGGGTTGACTCTTTTTCTGTGGTCTTACTAGTGCTTGGCGACTGGCTAGGAGGTTTAGTTAGGCTAGGCATTCTAATTGGACTGTCTGGAGTTCCAGGACTTTGTGGAGATGGAGTTGGGGGCTTAGAAGATATTTTTGGGCTTGTGTGTGGGGTAAGTACAATTTGTAGATGCTCTTCTGTTGGATATGTGGAAGAACTCTAAATTAAAGTCTTATCAGCATCTGTTATTTCTTGTAAATGTGTGAAAATTTGCACAAAATGTTTTATAAACATAAAAAATATATAAGAAAATCAGAAATTTAATTGACTACACATAAGTTTGCTACCTCAGCATCCTGAAGGTTAGTTAACATATTTTTAACATCTTTATCTCTATAATTAAATTTTTTTCGTCTCACCGAATGAGACAGGGTCAAGCTACATTATTCACTACCGGTGTATGTTCAAAAAATCATATCTGCAAAAAAATATTAAAGAAAGCCAAACAAGTCAATGTAATAATGATAAAAAACTATTTATAAGAATTAAATAAATAAAATCAAACCATATATGAAACAAATACTCACAATTACAATCATTACGAAACCACTGATATATCCTAGTGCATTACCTTTTGATTGTTTTTTTGCAATTGAATTAAATTCATTCATGAGAAAATCCCTAATGGATTGTGGCTAGTTGTATATTCCAAAGTTTGGACATTCTTTGCAACATCCAATATTGCAGATTGTACACGAAAGTTGGCTGTTGGAAAGAAAATGTTGGACAATAAATAAACAATGAATTCTTTCACTACATTCTCTACTGGAGTTGACACATCCAATTTCTCAATATCATGCCTTATATCATTTGTTGTCGCTCCACTCATTGTAGCAGTACCTGGCTCAAATTTAATTCCTCTGTTCGGCAAGCCAATAATCAAAGCAATTTCATCAGTTGTGAAAGGTAAGGTCTTGCTATTAATAACAAAACTTTCAGACTGCATGTCCCACTTCGACGATAACATAAAAACAAGTGGAACATTCTGAGGGAATCGAGGCAGTAATGAGAACTGATTAATTTGTAGCTCGCGTAGTCTTGTAACTAATGGCTCCCCAAATTTTACAACAATCTCATTATAAATTTCTCTAAAAGTTGAAGTTCGACATCTGAAATGAATCTTAGGGCAATATCCCTGCATAATAAAGAATAAAAAACAGAACCTATGTAAATACCGAGTAGTACCGACAAATGTTAAAGAGGATTGATAGCGATCACATATACACAGTATTTTCATAATATTTTCAAACTAATACCGAGAAATTACTTTGAATAACCTAGCAATACCGAGCTGTACCGAGATGTACCGAGAAGCACCGATCAGCACTGAACAGTACCGAGCAGTACCGAGCAACTCCGAACAATATATTATATATAAAATAGTTAGATATTTTTGGTAAATACCGAGTATTAACTCTTAATACCAACTGTACCGAGATGCACCGAGCAGTACCGAGAAGTACCGATCATCATCGAACAGTACCAAGCAGCAAAGAACAATGTATTATATATAAAAATAGTAAGATTTTTATCTTAAATACCGAGTATTAACTCTAAATACCGCGCTGTACTGAGCAGTACCGAGCTATACCGAGAAGCACCGATCAGCACCGAACAGTACCTAGCAGTACCGAGAAACTCCGAACAATATATTATATACAAAATAGTTAGATATTTTGTGTAAATACCGAGTATTAACTCTGAATACTTCGTTGTACCGAGCAGTACCGAGAAGCACCGAACAGTACCGAGCATCAATGAACAATATATTATATATAGAATATTAAGATATTTATCTTAAATACTGAGTATTATCTCTGAATACCGCGCTGTACTGAGCAGTACCGAGCAGTACCGAGCAGTGCCGAGTAGTACCGATCAGCACCGAACAGTACCGAGCAACACCGAATATCGAATACCGTTTAGTACCGACCATTAACTCGGTACTAAACAGTATACATTCAAAATTTTATACTAGAAAAGAACGTTAGTAAGTTAACCCTAAAAATACGATTTTTTACTTTTTCTACCAGATAAACTATATAACAAGAATATATGTTCTTCGGAAGAAATTTCTAACCCGAGGCATTGTTTCTGTGGAGGTATTCGACCGGAAATTTGCTTCGAACTCAAGGCAACTGCTTGCGAACTACGAAGGAAAGGAATAGTTGCAGAAGTCGATTCGTCTTTGAGTCTAGTAAAGCGAAATGAAAATCTACAGGGTAGGAATTTATTTAAAATAATACCATACCGTGATGGGCTGGTTGTCGGGTCGTCATGGATTTAAATTACGCATGTGCGACTTAACCATTATTCGCTGGGTCAAGTCAGCGGTTTTGAGGATTCTACGTGGCGCTATATCATTGGTGACCGAACGTAGTGACCAAATAAATGTTCCAAAATTAAGTTGATTGGATCAAGATGTTGAAAGAAAATTGTGGGAAAAAACTGGAAGGAGAATATTATAAATTGGAATTCATATTTGAATTCGAAATTATTTCAAATAAATAAAGTCTTCTAATTGCTTGAAAATTTTAATTCAAGTTATTTCAAATTTGAAGCCTGGTTTAAATTTAAATTCAAAGAGAGGATAAATTTGGAGATTTTGGTGGAGGATTTGTGGAACATATTATGGATGGAATTGTGGAGTCTATTATGGAGAGAAATGTGAGGATATGGATAAAATGATTGTTTAAAACTCGGAAGAAATAATAGGAACATTGCAACAATTTTCAAATTTGATTTTTTTTAATTGTCTTTTTTTTTTTTTTGGAAAATATCAAATTTAAGTTTTTTTTTTTAAATTTCAAAATCTGAATATTTATTTATTTTATTTAAAATTGAAATTTATGATAATATCAACATTTCACTTTTTTCTGCTTTATTATTTTTTTTTGGAGTTTATTACAACTGATTCTAAATGACTGGTGGAAGGTGATGCTGCTATTGGAGGCTAACGACAATAAAAGAACCATTACGAGAAGATAAAAACCAAATTAAGTCACTGAAGGTGTAGGATTTCACATTCTAAATTGAATTTGTCAAAGGGAAGGTTATGGTAAGTTTTCGATATTCGTGTATGAGCATATGGAATGATGAACCAAATACATTGAAAAGGAGAAGGTGATGTTATGATCTCTTAAATTCACAAAATCAAAGTAGACCTTAAATCTGTGAGGGGAACTTCTTTGATTAGGAAATTTTTCTCTGATACTAATGACAAGGAACAATACAAGGGAAGACTCTTATATAAAAGGTTAAACTTGGGAAAAGCAAAGATAAAAAAGATATCGAAAAGGATGAACATAGAAAGAATCCCATGGCTGGAAGAAAGAGGGTCGAATTGATTTTAAAACATACTCAAAAGAATATCATATCTTTATTTCATACAACATTTGTCTCCTAGACATACATAATAATAGCCATATTCTAATAACAAAGAACTAAATGATAAATTAGATTGATGAAGCAAACATACCATTAAAAAAATATCACTGGATTGCTAAACAAAATGACATGCTACTGTTATCTAATGAGCTTTGCAATGCATAATCCTCCAAGCTAAGTTTTACATCATTTTAACTGCCTACGCTCTAAGGCTTCGTTTGGGATGACTTTTTTACTGTTTCTTGAAGCAGCTTATTAGTATAAAAATTATAATTTTTGTACTAGAAAGCTGCTTCAATAAGCAATAAAAAAATCATCCCAAACAAAGCCATAATTACTGTAATACAACAGCTTTATCACCATTTTTTTTTTTCAAATTCTGAAAACAAAACCATTTTTTTTGCAGTTTTTTGTCTTTAGCTGCTGACCATATTCATTTGCTTGGACTTGAGGCGCTTATTTATTCTCTACATATGAAAGTTCGACTTTGTGTTTTGTATATAATTATGAAATTTCTGCCGCAAAAGCAAAAGCGGATATAATCTGATTTTGAAGCGTCTCTTTTGCTGGAGGTCCTTCGTTTCCTTAACCTCATCCACTGCTGTCGCCGAGTGATCTTTATTCTGTTACAGTTTTTGATCTGCTATACTTTTTGTTAACTTCAGCCATTCAGTATGGAAAAGAGCTCGTTTCAACGTTTTCTCTTGGACTTTGTACAGGTAGAGCTTAAATTATTTTGTTATTTGTAGTTGACTTCCAGTTTTAGATTATTGCAATTTTTAAGTTTTCAGATAATTTGAGGTTTTGTTTGGGATAATTTTCTTATTGCTTCTTAAATAAAATTTTTAATGTAAAAATTTTAATTTTTATATTAAATTTTTTTAAAAAAAAAATAGTAAAAAAATCGTCCCAAATGAAACCTGAATCTAAACTCTCTATCTGTTCTGGTTATTTTCCTTTCTCAGTTTTCTTTTTCTTATTCTTCTGTTCTATAGCTTACCAGTGCTTGTTGGCAGGATCTCAATGAATTTAAGGTTTACTAGCACAGCTTCACTATTCTTTCTTCTCTTCATGCTTAGTCGTTCATAAAACTCAGTAATGGGCAAAAACTATTAGTCATCGGTTTTTTTAAGGATAACTTAATCTTATTTCAGAGAATTATTTTATGCGGATGCCAAACGTCATCTGGAGATCAACCATAATGTGTCACGTCACCCCTTTGCTCAGTACTACGACTTGGTATTGCTGATGTGATGTATTTTGATTGGTCTTCCGACGACATTTTGCATTCGGCCTCCGCATAGAATAATTTGCTAAATGCTAACTCAAATGAAACGCCTAAGGTCAGTCTTGATTTGAAGGAATCGGAGGGAATGAAGATAAAATTTATTTGATAATTTTATATTAGGTGTTTGATTTAAATCTAGTAATATAAGTAATTATGTTTATTTAAAAACACATAAACATAGTTATTTTTTATTGATGATATTTTACTGTGCTCTTATTTTGTTGAATGTTTAATTTTTTTGCTTTTAGTTTGATTTTTATAACAATGTCGACTTTTTGCTTTTTCTCTCTTTTTTTTTATCTTGTGGAGTTTTTGGATTAACTTAATGTAGTGGTTGTTATTGGGGTGCATGAAGAAGGCTTTGGATTCAATAATAAAATAAAATTAAAAAATATTAAAGTAACTGCTTAAAAATAAATTGAATCTTGAAAGGTTTTGGATTTCATAATATACATTAAATTTGTAAAGGAGAAAGTTATGGGAAAGTTTTGGGAATGCATTTGTATGGCATTTGAATTGAAAGACCAAAAAGATTGGGGATAAGAGTACAGGTGTATGATCTCTGGAAATCTAAAAAATTGAAGCACGCTTTCATTCCTTTGATTCAATAATTTTCTTCTAATACTAATTGATGAAGAGCAGGACAATGAAAGTGAAGCTCAAGAATCGAATATAGAGGAAGATGGGAGATAAAAAGAAAGAATAGATTGAGAAGAGACGAATTAATGCTACAAGGTGTGCGAGTTCAGGGCAAAGAGAAAAAGAATGAACTCTAAGACTAGAAGAAAAAGGGACGAATTGGTCTCTGCAGTCAATGCCATATAAAGGATATATCTTTGTTTTATAATCAGTTATCCTTATTATGACCATCATATATTTACCATCATATATTTAATAGTAACTATTATATCATGGACAATAGCAAATTGACAAGCAAAGAAGGTGAGATGAATGTGACAAATTAATAATACTGACTAAACTATCCACATACACAATACTAAATTGATTTGAATTGAGCCTCTTATGCTGCAGGAATAGTTTAAATATTGGGGCTTTTCCATTTAGTGCATGGTTGGGCTTGGTTGGCTCTATTGGTTAGGTTATTCATGCTGTGTTAGGTTAAATAGGTTGTACTATAACCAATTATGTAGATTGGTTTGATTAGGTTATGGTGTTTTGAGGAACTTACTGAAAAAAATGGAAAGGGACTAGAATGAATATATGAATTCATTTTTTCTAATTTGTATTTGAGTTCTTAATTCAAATAGAGGATAACTAATAAGTTGGGAGATTTTAAGAGAGAACTTATGGAATATTTTTTTATTGGATTCAGTTATGTTGAATTTTGCCAATCAGATTGGCTAAACAAAATTAAGTTGATTGGATCAAGATGTTGAAAGAAAATTGTGGGAAAAAACTGCAAGTTGAATATTATAAGTTGGAATTCAAATTTGAATTCAAGTTATTTCAAATTTTAATTTGAATTTCAAATTTGAAGCCTGATTTAAATTTAAAATTCAAATAGAGGATAAATTTGGAGATTTTGGTGGAGGGCTTGCGGAAGATATTGTGGATGGAATTGTGGAGTCTATTATGGAGAGAAATGTGAGGATATGGATAAAATGATTGTTTAAAACTTGGAAGAAATAATAGAAATATTGCAACAATTTTCAAATATGATTTTTTTAATTGTCTTTTTTTTTTGGAAACTATCAAATTTAAGTTTTTTTTTTTATTTCAAAATTTGAATATTTATTTTTTAATTTAAAATTGAAATTTATGAAAATCTCAACATTTCACCTTTTTCTGTTTTATTATTATTTTTGGAATTTATTACAACTGATTCTAAATGACTGGTGGAAGGTGATGCTTGCTATTGGAGGCAAACGACAATAAAAGAACCATTACGAGAAGATAAAAACCAAATTAAGTCACTGAAGCTATAGGATTTAACATTCTAAATTGAATTTGTTAAGGGGAAGGTTATGGTAAGTTTTCGATATTTGTGTATGAGCATATGGAATGATGAACCAAATAGATTGAAGAGGAGAAGGTGATGTTATGATCTCTTTAATTCTCAAAATCAAAGTAGACCTTAATTCTGTGAGTGGAACTTCTTTGATTAAGAAACTTTTCTCTGATGCTAATGACTAGGAACAAGACAAGTGAAGGCTCTTATATAAAAGGTTAAACTGGGGAAAAGCAAGGAGAAAAAAGAGATCGAAAAGAAGGATGAACATAGAAAGAATCCCATGGCTGGAAGAAAGAGGGTAAAACATACTCAAAAGAATATCATATCTTTATTTCATAAAACATTTGTCTCCTAGACATACATAATAATAGCCATATTCTAATAACAAAGAACTAAATGATAAATTAGATTGATGAAGCAAACATACCATTAAAAAAATATCACTGGATTGCTAAACAAAATGACATGCTACTGTTATCTAATGAGCTTTGCAATGCATAATCCTCCAAGCTAAGTTTTACATCATTTTAACTGCCTACGCTCTAAGGCTTCGTTTGGGATGACTTTTTTACTGTTTCTTGAAGCAGCTTATTAGTATAAAAATTATAATTTTTGTACTAGAAAGCTGCTTCAATAAGCAATAAAAAAATCATCCCAAACAAAGCCATAATTACTGTAATACAACAGCTTTATCACCATTTTTTTTTTTCAAATTCTGAAAACAAAACCATTTTTTTTGCAGTTTTTTGTCTTTAGCAGCTGACCATATTCATTTGCTTGGACTTGAGGCGCTTATTTATTCTCTACATATGAAAGTTCGACTTTGTGTTTTGTATATAATTATGAAATTTCTGCCGCAAAAGCAAAAGCGGATATAATCTGATTTTGAAGCGTCTCTTTTGCTGGAGGTCCTTCGTTTCCTTAACCTCATCCACTGCTGTCGCCGAGTGATCTTTATTCTGTTACAGTTTTTGATCTGCTATACTTTTTGTTAACTTCAGCCATTCAGTATGGAAAAGAGCTCGTTTCAACGTTTTCTCTTGGACTTTGTACAGGTAGAGCTTAAATTATTTTGTTATTTGTAGTTGACTTCCAGTTTTAGATTATTGCAATTTTTAAGTTTTCAGATAATTTGAGGTTTTGTTTGGGATAATTTTCTTATTGCTTCTTAAATAAAATTTTTAATGTAAAAATTTTAATTTTTATATTAAATTTTTTTAAAAAAAAAATAGTAAAAAAATCGTCCAAAATGAAACCTGAATCTAAACTCTCTATCTGTTCTGGTTATTTTCCTTTCTCAGTTTTCTTTTTCTTATTCTTCTGTTCTAGCTTACCAGTGCTTATTGGCAGGATCTCAATGAATTTAAGGTTTACTAGCACAGCTTCACTATTCTTTCTTCTCTTCATGCTTAGTCGCTCATAAAACTCAGTAATGGGCAAAAACTATTAGTCATCGGTTTTTTTAAGGATAACTTAATCTTATTTCAGAGAATTATTTTATGCGGATGCCAAACGTCATCTGGAGATCAACCAGAATGTGTCACGTCACCCCTTTGCTCAGTACTACGACTTGGTATTGCTGATGTGATGTATTTTGATTGGTCTTCCGACGACATTTTGCATTCGGCCTCCGCATAGAATAATTTGCTAAATGCTAACTCAAATGAAACGCCTAAGGTCAGTCTTGATTGAAGGAATCGGAGGGAATGAAGATAAAATTTATTTGATAATTTTATATTAGGTGTTTGATTTAAATCTAGTAATATAAGTAATTATGTTTATTTAAAAATACATAAACATATTTATTTTTTATTGATGATATTTTACTGTGCTCTTATAAAAAAATAAAATAAAGTATTATCATGTTCACTTGGTTTCTCACATGTTATATATATATCAACAAAATAAGAAATAATTTCAAATGGACTCTGGCATTTTCATTAAGGAGCAATCTTAATTTATTTTTATAACATGGCATTAATTATTGGAGATTATGATTTCATTTGGAATAATTTTTTTATTATTTTTTTATATAAAATTTTTTGATTTTTTTTACTAAAAAATTATTTTAAAAATAATAAAAAAGATATCACTATCACAAATGGACCAAGCTCAAATTAATATCAACTGACCAAATCTAACCAGCCTAATTTGGACCATAAAAGATTTGGGTGATGATTACTCTTCATCTTATCAGATGAAAATAAATAATTTTAAAGCCTTTAAATTATGTCCATAGGAAGCAAGTACTCATTAATTGCAGAAGAATTGCAACTATTTTACACACTGATCAAATAAGAATCTATGTTAGTCAATGCCAAGCATTGCCATAGATTATGCAGAAATTTTAAATTATTTAATGTTTTAATGTTTGATTTGAAGTAAATTAAATACAAACTTTTTAATTTTTGATGAATTCAAAATTCACATAATAAAAAAATATATGAAAAATAGGAAAAACTCACCAAAGAATTTCTTCCTTAAAATTGCACAGCTTTTCACATTGCTGGACAAATTAATAAATTATACAAGGTCGTATTCAGAAATTCAAATTTTGAGACACATCTAAGCATTTTACAGGAGCCAAAACGTTAGGGCCTCCTTCACAAAACTTCAAGTACCCAAACTTCAACGAGTTAATAAGGCAAATATGTGCATTTACACATATGATAACAGGAGCATATACAAAAGGATGAGAGAGAGAGAGAGAGAGAGAGAGAGAGAGAGAGAGAGAGAGAGAGGCTAGCAAACTATACAAACATAAGCTCTATACACGAGTGGCTGCAACCATCCAAACGCAGCATAAATTTGGAGAAGATATCTCTGGTTAATTGTTAGGTTGTTGATGCAATGAAATATGTGAGCATTTAAGGCTTTGATCACGTCCATGCATCTCTGTACACACCTTTGGATTAAAATTTCACCCAAAAACTCGATGGGAATATCCATTCTTTTAGTCCAAGGATAAGGAGGTGTCCCCTGACACATCTTGATGGAGATTGGAGTCCACGTCCAAATGATGCCTAAAATGGTAAGCCAGACAATGTTTATTATAGACTGAAAGAACTTATAAATTTTTTTATTATTCTTAAAATGTAGAGTTCAGCAAGATCCTCTCTCTTTATAAAGGGAATTTGTACAAAAAATGTCATTCATTCAACTTCTATTTTTGCCTCTACTAAACCCTTTGAATTTCTAGATGTTTACGTCAATCTTTAGTCATCAAAAAGTGTGCTTGAATTGACAGTTATAGGATTTATTATTCTGTGCAGAGTCCGGATTTCGTCCGGAGATCAATAAAAATGTGCCACGTCACCCCAAAATGTACCACGCTCGATACCGAGCGTAACAAGACGGTTCACCCATCCGGTGTCCGCACAGAATAATCTCTCCGGAGATGCATTTAAGTTTGAGAGTTGGTATCTTATAAGTCGCAAACTTTAAACCTTGCAAGCACTAGAAAATGGTGGGACATTGATATTATCTAATAAGAAAAACTGGAAGTTTTGGGCAGAGTTTGACATTATCTACATTTTATAAGTCAAAACCGAGATTGATATCATCAAAAGATCAGTCATGATAGAAAAATACTCAATAGGTACAGTTCACAAAATAAATTGAAGGTCCGAACATTAACACACCTTATCAATGGTACTTGACGTGCAGGCTTCTCTAGACCTTTAACAGGACACTGTTGCTTCCACAGTCCTATGCCATTCACTTTCTCAATTCTCTGCTCAGAAATGACAGATCAGAATACATGGTAAGAAAATTAAATTGAAGATTTTCACGCACTATACTCACGTTATTTCTGCTTTTTATAAACATGTCTGGTTGAATTGCAGAGTGATTTCTTTTAGTGTTCTCGTTTCTGGTATTATCCTGCAAAATGTACAACAAATCCATAAAACGGGACAATAGGAATGCCAGATTTCAGCTGTGAAACATGACGAAGTACAATGAAAACCTTCAGAATTTTTTGAGGCTGATGCCAGCATTCTGAGCTAATAGAGTCATATTTCTTTGGTGCTGCTACGAAGGGCTTAGTATCAAAGTATTCACCCTGGAACACTTCAGTATCGTAGTTGGGGCAAGGAAAATAATTTTTTATATTAGTGCTCTGAGAATTTTGTTGCACATTGTAGCCATCTTTACAGCCATATCCCCATTCTGTTTTAGAATTGAGAAATCTCAAATTATTTCTGCCATCGAAACAAGAAGTTCGATTCATAGATTTCTCAGTCTCGTCTATGGAAATGGCCTGATATTGAACATGATTGGGGATGGCATTCTGTGTTGACCCTAAGTTGGTGATCTCATTGGAATCAATAAATCCTGGCTTTGTCCTTTTTGAGCTCCTTTGTTCTTGACAAGCCTCGCTGGCAAGCTTCTCAGCATAGTATTTATCATACACCTGAAAGTAGTGCAAAATATTACAAATCATCATAGCCCCCCGCACCGTACATTAATATATTACACATCAGCGAAAAGCAAAAATGAATACGACATAATAGTTAATTGGTATAAACTTAACAAAACAAGCCATGAAGTCGTGTAAAATACAACTGAACAGAGTGTTTCATATTATGAACATAAAATAAAAGACTAGTAAATTACTTCATAGTAGTATAAGGGAGTTGTTAAAGCCAACAGAGAACTTCATAGACATTTGATGCTTTCATCTTGCTCAGATTTACAAATACACAATGTAGTTCTGTGCTTCTGATTTTACGTAGTAGTAAGCCACCCAAAGAGCAACTTGTAAAATATCACCAAATTGTCCAGTTAAATGCTACATTGCAGCAGCTTAACCATTTTTTGGCAAAGATGCTTGACATAAGAACTATACCATTAACAGCAACTTTATTACAGAATACTAGGATGTATTTTTGTCCAGCTAGTAATATCTCCACCAACCCTCCACCGGAAAAATAAACTATATAAATTGCAATTCAGTCATACAAATGCTTTGCCAAATTATAGATTAAGAATTAATTTGGACGAATGCTTTTTTGCAGACTAAGAATGCATTGACAATACAAGACGTTAGTTGACAGCTAGAAGATGAGGTTTGAGAGCTTTATCTTGCATGTAAAGGTGTTCAAAAAGCACGAAGTTTGTGAAAAACTCAAGCTCGGCTAGGTATCTGGTTTAAGGTTTGCCCCAATATTGAAAAAAAAAAGAAACTATTCAGCTTGTTTAGCAAGCAGGCCGAGCTTTTGACTCAAGAGCTTAATATGTATCTTAATATTGCATTTTTATTCTTTTCATTTTACCATTGAATGCCATTGAAGATAATTTAAAAAACATGCCCAGCATAAATTTTAAGACGATCAAAGAAGTTATCTGAAAATCACAAACATTTTTCATACAATCGCAAATATTAATAAAAATTAGACAATGCATTTGACTTATTGCTAATGTTCAGATAAAGTTTGACTCAATAATAAACCAACAAAAGATGAACCAGATTATTAGCTCTATTAAGGAATTATTTATATAATCATATTGGAAGGTCTATATATTATATTAGGAGATGTATTTTTATTTCACATTATTGGGAATATCATTCTCCTTTATTTGTTTCCTCTTTTGTACTCACCGACCAAAACATAATCAACAAAGATATACATGTTTTCCTTTCCTAACATGGTACTAGAGTAGATTAACCCCTCCATCGCTTGGCCTAATCTAGATACCGCTCCATATTCCTGATCCACACTAGAATTTTCACTAGCCACTCGCACTATACTCGTGCCCTCGAGCCACTCACTCTAGTTAGTGACATCAACACAATTCTCATCCACTCGAACATACCTTGTAGCACGCCAAATTTCCTGAAATTGGACATCGCTGAGCACCACTGAACCTACAATCATTTTCACCTTTGAAACAATGCACCTCATACTTACCCTGCTTCCTATCAATTTCTTGCATCATCCTCTATAAGCATAGACTCATAAATCAAACTTGCTTGGTCCATCCTTTGATAGCAACCAACCTTGCACATACAAGCGTGCTCCCTTTCCTCAACTTCTCATTGCACCTATATACATAGAGCGCTCGTTGCTCGCGTCATGCCATTTTGCTATCCTCACCAAGGCATGAAGTCAAACATGATTTAAGTCAACCCTAGCTTCTTTGGTTTCTTCTTCTCTATGGTTTCATGGTTTCTCAACCTTTTCTTTTTTACTCTAAAGCCTATTCCATCATTAGAACAATAATAAGGTTTAATTATACAAATTATCTTCTTTGATCAAGAGTTTTTTTGTTTTCTTACCTGCTTTGATAATAAACTCATTCATTAGATTCTTCCTAGCAAGCTTGCAAAAACACCTCAAAATTCTTTAAATGGAAAGCATAAAATTATATTGTCCTCAATTGGATGCTTAAACATAACAAACCTTCCATTGCCTCCACCATTATCTTTGACTGAAGCAATATGAGATATTTTATGCTCAACTTAATTTTTGAAAGAAAGAAACATATCTATGTTATACACTCTTTAATTCAATAAACAATCTTCCAATCCAAGAATAATAGTCTTACCCTACAAGATAAGTGGGATAAGCTTCTTAAATATTAACACTTTAAATTGTTAACAATAGAATGGGGAGTTTCTTATTGCCAAATTTCTCTCATGGTTTCACCTCACTTCACAAGGTATAATAATCACAGCTGATAGCGAATTCCATCAATCCCAATTAGGGGTGTAAGTGAGTCTAGCCGACTTGCAAGACGGCTTGAGCTCGACTCATTAATGAGCTCGTGAGTCTAGCTTATTGAATTATGAGTTCAAGCTCGAGCCTATACTGGAGCTTGTATATTAAACTAGCTCGAGCTCAAGCCTAGCTCGGCTCAAAAGCTCATTGAGCCGCTCGATTAAATTAAAATGAATTTAATAATTAATTTAAATTAGCATTATATAACATATTTTTAATAATTTTAAATTAATTCTATATTAAAATATAAAAATTCAAAAAAAAAAAAATTTAATTTAAAACTAAAAAATCGAGCTCAATAATCGAAACCAGCTCGAGTTCTCTAAACAAGCTCGAGCTTTCTAAACAAGCTCGAGCAATCAAATCGAGCTAAAGCCAATGAATTTTTTAACGAGTCGAGCTCGAGCTTAGTAAATGAGCTCAGTAACAGCTAAACAAGCTTAGCTTGATTAGTCATATACTCGACTCGACTGATTTACACCCCTAATCCCAATATTGCAAATAGTCCCACAAGTGTTATACGAGTCACTTAATTTTTGACTCCCTCCTCATCAATCTTTGATTAGTCTACCCTAACTATAAGATATTATAATCGTTGTTGTCATGTTCATGGTTATAGGAATAGAGGAAATATATTTTCCATCGTGTTATCATTGTTGATGGACTACTCATCCTCTTTTTATTACTTTGAATCTTTGATTAATTATCATTATTAGCCTAGTCCTACAACTTGTTCTAGATTTGTTACTTTTTCTTAGAAGAATTATAATTGTATTTTTAAACTATATAAAATTCATGATTGTCCTATGAAATTTCTTCATATGATTCCACAGTTGCAACATCCTCTGATATATCTTGGATATTAGATTCTCATGTTTTCTCACATATTACAAGTAAGGTAATTATCAATTTTCTTATTTTTAACTCTCTTCTCTACAGTCGATCCTTACTATGGATGAATCCTACTCTCGTGTCTCTCGCAAATGCTGTATATATCTATTCATAAATTTATCTCTTATATTATATGTTTTAAATTTTCCATTGACTTATTCTCCATTCATTGTCTCAACAAGCATAAATATTCTATAAGAATTTACCATTCTAAATGGACTACATGACACCCAAGGTCTCATTTGCTCTGTTTTCCACCATCAATCCTTTCCAATGGTACCATCATCTGGATCACCCACCAACACATTGACTTTGATGGTTCACTTCTATATGCTCTTTAAATTTGGAATACAATGCTTGTGAACTTGATAAACATCACCAAGTATATTTTTCATCTTTTATCACTACTCATAATTCTTTTAAACTTATTCATTCTAACATATGAAGTATGACTCCTATTTTGACCCACCCATCTAAGGTTTTGGTAATTTGTTACTTTTATTAATAATCCTTATCATGCTATATGGGTTTACCTGCTCAAATGTAGATCATAAGATTTATATGTATTCAAATCTTTAATGGAAATTCTTAAAATTGTAAGTCAAAATTTGCATTAAATTCAGATAAACCACCATAGCAATCCGTATCTTTTGTATCTACGTTGGATGTAAATGCCGCCAATCATATGATTAGCCATTTTGAAAATCTGTGACTATTTCATATTCCACATGCAATCCATTTGCCACTATTTGCATATACAAAACATACTTTTTAAATATTGAATTGATCGTAATTAATTAGGTTAATTATTATTATTTTCTTCTTTATATAAACTCTCCTTCCTATAAATATTGTATAGCAAATATTCATTGAAATAAGAGAAAGTATGCAGTATTCTTCTTTCAAAT
Source organism: Dendrobium catenatum (assembly GCF_001605985.2). Lineage (NCBI taxonomy): Eukaryota > Viridiplantae > Streptophyta > Magnoliopsida > Asparagales > Orchidaceae > Dendrobium > Dendrobium catenatum. The sequence goes on from NW_021319178.1 coordinate 1,870,829, forward strand.
ATTCTAAAATGATATCAAAGACTCAACTCTAATTAAGTTGATTTTCATCTTTTCTCTAGTTAAGATCACGTCCATTGTCTTGATTTTACTCAACGAAGAGAGACTCGCCCTCATCTTTTTCGAGTATGTGAAGATCTACTAGGGATCGATCTCTATGGCGATTAGTAAGATCCCATCATTTGCATGCCAAGCCTTGTTGATACAACGACCTCTCTTATCGCCAACACGCATCTCGTAACCCTTTCATGTGCAAATTTCTTGTCTGCCCACACCTTGACTAAGTGGATTTGCTAAGATAGAATTAAGGGTGATTATGAGGGAAAACAAAAAGAAAAATAGCTGTAATCAAGGGGAAGAGAGACCAGCAGTGAAGACGCAAGGCAAAACGAGCAGTTTGAGCCCATGTTTCTAGCTAGAGTTCATTAGCCTCAATATCATTGAGACATTCATCTCCCATTAAAAAATCAAATGCACTCGTGCCTTGTTGAACTCACATAAACACACACGTCATACACCAGCAAATGCATATTGCCTCACCCTTCCTTCAAGGATTTCTTTTTTGTTTAAACCATAATGATGATTAAATAAAAAATGATATTTAAAGAAAGATACACCTGTAGTGACTAACCCTCAAATTCAAGAAACCTTCTCTAAGTTTTGACTAGAAAAGTCAAAACCAAAGCCTTTAGCACCAGAAATCATCATTGGTGTAATTGCTCAAAAAGGTATGGTTTAAATGTCATTTATGTCCAAAATAGATATCCAAAAACTTGGATAGTGGACTTTAGAGCCTCCAATCATATGACAGGGAATGCCCCCTTGTTTCAAACCCTACATCCACATTTAAAAGCCTATATAGTAAGAAATGTAAATGGATCGACATTGCAAGTAACTGACATAGGCTATCAATGTTATTTGCTCTCTATTCTTAACTCACTTCTTTTGATTCTTAAGATTTCCTACAACTTATTATCAATTACTATACGACTAATTTTCTTATTAATTACTATAAATTTAAGAATAGGAATTCAAGGATGAATATTTGTAAGAAGAAGTAAAATATTTGACTCTACATCTAAAGATTACGAAGGATCCTAAAAGGCATGAAAAAATGCACATTATATATCTTCCGCAAACAAAAGCACAATCATATTGTAGCGTTCTCATCTTAGGCATCCAATGGGCATCCAAATTTCATATACTAAAAAAATTATTCACTTCCATTTTCATCAAAACGAATTTAGAGGTATTCCAGTGTAAAACTTACTAATTATCTAAACACACTCAAACTTCCCATCCTAATCAGCCCAATAAAACCTCACAGTCCATTGCAATAATCCATACTAACATCTAGGGCACATCTTGAATAACATCTCAGATAGGGGTGTCAATTTATGACAAGACCCAAAAACTCAACCCGAATTCGACTTTGAGAATTCGATTTTGGGTTGACTCGTTTAACAAACAGGTCAGGTTCATGTTGTAATTTCTGACCTGTTTGAAAAATCAGGTCGTGTCCAGGTCAACCCGGAAATGACCCGCCGATTATTCATGCACGCACTTCCTGCTCACTATCCCGCACCACATGCCAAGCTCGAGCACGCATTTCGCGTGCCCAACTCGAGCCCACACCACTGCCCTCGCCCCGCACATCTCCCCTCGCCCGCCTATTGCCCGCACCTCGGCCCTTGCCCCGCGCATCTCGCCTCACTCCCGCAGCGCGGCCTGCTCTGCGCTAGCATAATTGGCGCTCGACCATGCTCGTGTCGGGTTAGGTCAACCCGGGTTTGGGTCGGGTACATGTTTATATTTTTGACCCATTTGTGCAATCGGGTCGAGTTCAGGTTGGATCAATATAGGGTGGATCAATATCAGGTTAGACCCGAACCTGATCCTAAAACCCATTTTGACACCCCTAATCTCAGATGCTCAATGTTTTGTACCATTCAATGATAACCACATTAGAATCACTCGAACTTTTCTAATGAAGCATAAGTTTACAATAAATTACAATTTTAAACAAATTCACTCCTTAATAAAGACCCAATTCCAAACCCAAATTCAAGTCCTTGAGTATGATAATATAAAATAATAATTTAATTCAATTTTTGGATAATCTTCTCAAACAAGGAATTATTTGTCAAACTTGTTGCCCCGTACTCAATAAAATGATATAACTGAAAGAAAAAAAAAAGACTCATTTCAGAGATTGTTGGATTAATTATAACTACAAGCAATGTCCAAAAATATTATTAAGGGAGGCTACCCTCATTGCTGCATATCTCATTAGTTCTATGCCATCACGAATTCTAAAATTCAAAATTCTTTGCCAAACTTTCATGCTTAACCCATAAACAAACTTATATCCACCATTCTTATCAAAGTGCTCAGTTGCTCTGCCTTTATACAAATTACTCATCAAATAAGTAAATTAGGCCCAAAAGCCGTAAAATGAATTTTTATTAAGTAAATTAGGCCCAAAAGCCGTAAAATGAATTTTTATTGGCTACTTTCCTCAACAAGTATTAAAAAATATATCATCTGAGATTAATCTTTTTTGAAAATCAACCATTCTTCACCAAAACTCCCATTCAAGGGAGAACATCATCTCCCTATGTGAATATGAATTTAGTGATAATATCAATCATATCCTATTGATATCTCAACCTACATCTCTTCCAAATCTATCTAAATCTCAGCCTTTCAAAGATCATACGGAGCAAGCAAGGCACAAAAGAATTGTCTATCCCAAATGGCACGAAAATTCACCTGACAAGGTAGAACAAAGCAATTCTCCTGAACAAAACCCAATGTCTCACCCAAATCCTGAAATCGATTCACAAGGATAAGTTAATACTAATTTTGATGATGATCTTAATATGCCTGTTAATGCTCTCAAGAAAAGTCCCCATCATTTAATCAACCATTATATCTCTTATAATAAATTATCTACTCAGTTTTATGCCTTTATCATAAATCTTCCTAGCTTGAAAATTCTTAACAATATCCAAGTTGTTTTAAAAATTATTGAATGAAGAAATGCAATTCAAAAATAAATTCAAATTCTTGAAAGAAATGGTGCGTAAAAGCTCTTAAAGTCTCCCCAAAAGGAAGAAAGCTACTGGATGCAAATAGAATGTGAAATATAAAACATACAGAAGTATCGACCAATACAAAGCAAGACTTGTGACAAGAGATTTCACTCAAATTTATGGTGTTGATTATCAAGAAACCTTAGATGTGAAAAAGCCTTTCTAAATGGGGTATTTAGATAATTAAGTGTATATGACAATTCCTCCTAAATTTGAGGATAAGAGTAATATAAGTCAAGTCTGTAAACTCTAAATATTTATATGGCTCAAAATAATCAGCAAAAGTTTGGTTTGACAAATCCACTACTAAAAAAAGGTATGGGTACTCTCAAGGGCAATTTGATCATACTTTATTCACCAAGAAATCAGCTAAAGATAAATCTTAATTTTAGTTATTTATGTTGATAATATTATTCTAATGAGAGACTATGAAGAAGAGATAAATAAGATAAAAAATGTCTTAGCTAAATAATTTTAAATAAAGAATTTTGGTTCATTAAAATATTCCATGGACATGAAAACAGCTAGGTCAAGGAAGGGGATATCTGTCTCTCAATAGAAATGTATCTTGGACTTATTAAAGGAAGCTAGGATGCTTGGATGCAAGCCTGCAAATACACTAATCAATTATTTAAACAAATGTGTGATTAAGATTCAACTCCTACTAACAAAGGGAGGAACTGATGGTTAGCAGGAAAGAAAACTCACATATTTATTACATGCTAGACTTGACATTTATTTTCCTACATGTGTTGTTAGTCCATTTGTGAATAAATCCTTAAAGGAGTACCTTGATGTTGTGCATACGATATTAATATATCTTAAAAAAGCATCTAAAAAAGGGCTATTCTTTAAAAATGGGATTGACATAAATACAAAAATTTCACTAATGCTGAATGGGGAAGATCTAAAATTGATCTTAAATCCACATGATTATTGCTCATTTATGCGTGGAAAGCTAGTTACATGGAGAAGCATTAAACAATCGGTTGTTGCCCAAAGCATTGTTGAGATAGAATTTTGAACTATGGTCCATGAAATTTGTGAAGATATATAGCTAATGTGTCCTTGGATATTTAAAAGTTACCACAAAAGGACCAATGATAATGAGATCTGACAATCTTATTAGCATGACTAAGCACATTGAATGATATATACTTTATAAAAGAGAAAATTGAACCAAGAAATTATCAAAATTAATTGCACTATATCAAAACAACAAACTGCTAATATTCTTAGTAAAATTCTTAATTAGTTGTAATTTGACAATCTAAATTTCAAGCATGGAATGACAAATATTCCCAGCTTGAGGGGTAGTATGAAAATCCAAAAATTTGAACATCAGATTGTACATTCAATTCTGCTACACCATCTAGCCAATATTCATAGCTCTTGCACCTCCAACACCACCATAGCAATTCATAGCTCTTGCTCCTCCCTTAGATGTAAATGCAGCTAACCAAGTGATTAGTCTCATTGGCAATCCTCCACTATTCCGCCTTCCACATGCAGTCTACCAACAGGTATTTTCTTATGCATAATAAAATTTTAAATGCTAAATTAATAGTAAAAATTAGATTAATTATGTTCTTATTTTTTTCCCTAATATATGCTCTCTCTCCTTAAAATGTTGTATCTCTTCGAACCAATACGATAATAAAACATATGCAGTATTCCTCTTACATTTTTTCAATATCTTTCTATCTAGGAATAAATATTCATTTCTCAGCTTTAATTAAAACTCCTCGAAATGCTAATGCGCTGGAATTCACACAAACGGAATTTCACTCATTCTACATTGATGATAGAATTATTCATTAGGTATCATAACGCTATACATTTCAATAAATGGTATTGTTGAAAAAAAGCTTTACCATTTATTAATTGTCCCAACTATATTGTTTGATATGAATGCTCCTCACTGCTTTTTGGGGTATGTAGTTTCAGGTGTATGCTATCTTATTAATCATATCCCATATTTTGTGCTTGGTGATATCACCTTCTCTATTTAAAATTCATTTTTTTCTCTAAACTATAATTTTTGGGTGTTTCTGTTGTTATATTTTTTCGACTCAATGATAAACATTAAACTCTCTCAGGCTATTCTATTCAATGTATCCTTTTGGGATACTTTTGTACTAAAAAAAGGTTGCTGATGTTTTCAACCTACTGCCAATTGCATATTATATGTACCCTCCATGAATCTATATTTATTTCTTATCAATGTCTTTTACCACACCATACACTTCCCATGTTTATTTTCCTCTTGTAGCTTCTCACCCCTCTTCTCCACTCCTACAGGTGTACACACGATGACCTCATACTTCTTCAGTAACAACTCCATGAATTTTATTTGAATCAACTAAACATCTACTTTCTAATGAACTTTCTAAGTTCATTTGCCGATTGCTTTTCGAAGTAGGGATGTACATAATATGGATAAAACAAAAAGTAAACCGAAATGATCTTATTTAACATGGATATGTTTGATTATTGGTTCAATTTTTTTTTTATAAATTGGTCAAACAGAAAAATTTAAATTATACTAAATTTAGTATATATTTATCATACATGTTGTATCTAGGAATTAAAAATCGATTTAGCATTCCTTATGATATTCAATTGCAATCTTGTGTGATTTGCTGTTGATTCTAATCAGATATAATAAAATCTCCATATATAAATTTGTCATGTCATGAGCACAAATCTTTGACCATTTAATCTAAGAAATATTTTTAATTTTGATTATTCCAAAACCAAAACTGAATAGATTTATTTTGGAAAATAGTTTTGTTGGTTTAATTTTTTTGGATTTTAAAACTAAAACCCATTGGTTCAACTAATCTATTAAATGAACTAGTTACTTAATGCACACTATACTTCGGAGAGCTAAGAGATATACTTATCACCCTATCCAATCTTTATATGACCTTCAATCACCATTTTATTGGTTTTAGATATTTTTCCTTGTCTTTATACTCTGTTTCTATGCCCAGGGTATAGTTAACAAAGCTTGTAATGTCATTATCCTCTATTTATATGCCTTGGGTATACTTAACAAAGCTATTTATGGCCTATAACAGCCCTCAAATCCTATTTCACAAAATTTACAAAGCTTTTGATGAGGTTGGCCTCCTGAGTAGCATTGTAGATCACTCTATCTTTTTCCATCATACTTCATTTGACTCTATTATCTTAGTTTATGTCCTGGACATTTTACTTACCAGGAGTGATAAAAAGAGTTACTAAAACAAAAAACTATAAAGATCTGAGTTGACCAAAATATTTTTTAGGGTTCAAATTCACGTACGACAAATATCGAGTTTCCCACTAAAAAAGAAAATCTACACCTGATCTTTTTAAAGAAACCAGGCTTTTACGTAGCAAACTTGTTGACACTCATTCATCCTCCACAAGCCGACAGTGGAGAGGAAATTTTTATCTCATAATTGGATGAAAAATATAAACATCTTACAATCACCAGACCATATCTTATTCATTGTTGAATTAGTGACTTGACATGTGCAAATTTGGAAAGAAAAAATGAGAGGCAATTTTTAAAAACCTCAACTTAGGGGTGTAAGTGAGTGAGTCGAACTTATTGAGCCACGAGTTCAAGCTTGAGCCTATACTCAAGCTCAAGTCTGGCTCAGATCAAAATCTCGTTGAGCCACTCGATTAATTTAAAATATATTTAATAATTAATTTAAATTATCTTATATAATATATTTTAATAATTATAAATTAATCCTGTATTAAAAAATAAAAATTCTAAAATAAATGAATATTTTAATTTAAAATTAAGAAATTGAGCTCAAAAATCGAGTCGAGCTCGAGCTTTCTAAACGAGCTCAAGCAAACAAGTCAAGCTCGAACCTAGAAAATTTTTTAACGAGTCGAGCTCGAGCTCAATAAGTGAAAAATAAGCATAGCTCAATAAGGAAGACACTCGACTTGACTCGTTTACACCTATACCTCAACTATATAAAGATATCTCCCAAAAGAGGATTGTTATACACAAATCGAACTCCTGAATGTTCTCCTATGCAAATTATTTTGGCTTAGTTGAAGACAAGAAGTTAACCTCGGGATGTTGGATCTAAGTTGGGTGCAATTTGGTCATCTAAAAAAGCAAGAAATAGACAATTGTTCCCAATGCTGAAGTTGAATAAAAAGTTATGACTCATCCTACATTTGAAATGATGTAGGTAAGAACTCTCTTAGTACAGTTTGATTTTCCCATTACTCAACCAATGACATTGTATTGCAACAATATTGTCGTCATATCATTACCAACAATTTTGTTTTTCATGACCGTATTAAACATATTGAAGAGCATTGTCAATTCATTTGAGAAGATATATTGCCCAAAAAAATTATTACTCATGCATCCCATTCTAAATAATTGATAGATATCTTTACCAAATTGTTAAATCATCTACTTTTTTATGTTACGTTATTGGGATATCATTCTCTATTTATTTCTTTTTTTAACTCTTTTGCATGCCTATTTATAGGCCAAAACACATTTAGTACAAATCCAAAAGTTTTCCTCCTTCAACAAGCTCATTAACGAACTTCAGCTTGGATAAACAAACTAAGCCAAACAAGATCCCAGCTTGTTCATGCTCAGTTTGCCCGTACCCTTACATTAACAAGGGGCACTTAATCAAAATTGCTTGGATGGTAAATGTGAATTCTCAAAAGAGATTAATAAAAAAGGAAGGAAAATTGTGAAACTTTGCAATAATAATAATAATCGGACACAGGCACATGAAACACCAGGATAGAATGGAAATATAAGTAAGGAATTACCCTATGCTCATTGATACTCCTATAGAAGCTAGACGAGTCGTGTTGCATGGAATCTCCAACATAGTAGGGCTCTGAAAGATGAATAATGAAGGATTTTTAAATCAACTGGTTATTTGGATAAAAATATATGCATTAACACATATAATTTAAATATTATCTTGCATATCAGAAATGTTGAAAAGGTGGAAATAGTCAAACGAAGGAACAAAGTGCAGGTACATGAAAAGAACAGTGATATCTACAAAATGTATGTAGAGACTAGCCAGTGCAATTACATTTATTTAAGTCAACAAGTTTCAGTTGAAGGATCGCACAAAGTATGTTGATGCTACAAGAGGGACATAACCAATATTTGCTGCAAATAAATACCTTATTTGGACACTACTAAATGCAAGTATAACAAATCTTCTTGAACGAAGTTTTCTTGTGCTAAATTTTCAAATTTCGTAGAAAGTATTTCTTGAGTGAAGCTTAAATATCTAAGGACGACTAATATAATGTTTCTGTCATGTAGACTAAGTGAAGTTAAACGGGGAAATGTTTTTGTGTAGAAGGTTGAGTCTAATTGAACCTCATGTTGCCAATTGTTTTAGGTTGTCCACTTGTTAGTCAAGTAAGGAAAGGCAAAATATAAGCGCTTGGATAGATGGCTTTGTTCTACCATTGACAGAGGAATACGATATACAATAAGGTGCATAAAAAGCCATTTACATTTATCATTAACAAAATAAGAATAAACATCTTGAACCAGTTTCTTATATGCAGACTGCAGTATAAGATTTATGAATCACGAAAGGAATATGATGGATCTAACAACCACAAAAAAGAATATCTACTACAACATACAATCCGTAACTTTAGGTTGCTAGAATACTAGAGGATCCTTAATAAACAACTTGAAGAACATAGGCAAACCATGAAAAACAAAAAGATCGAGCTTATAAAGCTAGATGAAAACTTTAACGCGCATAAAGACGTAAGAAGTACCCAAAAGAGCTAAAAAAAAAATACAAATATAATCACCACAGCAGAATAAACTGAGTTTTCAAGTATTACCACATTTTGAATCCCGAACTGGTGAGTCAAATGCACCAGGAGGAAGGGGGTCAAACTCAAAGCTAAGAAGAGGGCCATCTTCACGATAATGCCTTCCTAGGTTCCACTTAAGTGCAGAAATAGCTGGGGAATCAGTCTCATCTTGCAAAAATGAATACCTTGGATTCACCAGATGATCTTCGCTCTTTATGACAGTGTTTTTGTTGCTCATCAACAAGCTACTATCATCACAAAGTTTGTACCTAGAAGGTTGTGCAACGTAAAGGTTCTCATTACTTTGTAAAAGGCTGCCTTGAGATGCTGAATTACCACCTGAAGATCTATCTTCTGCCACATGATTATTTCCGATATGCGGATGTTTATTGTGAGCTTCACATGCAAGTGCATCAGAAGAAGATTTATAAGCATAATACATTTTACTTTCTACTTCTTTAGAATCAAGGTTTCTATCCACTTGTTTGGTACTGCTACAGGATTCTTGTTTAATCCCACTAATGAGATCATGTATACCACTGCTAGAAAGATTTTGTTTTCCATTTGTATAAATTTCACCTTGCAAAATCTTCCTCTCTTTCAGTCTTCTGTGGCAGAACCATCCAGAAACCTGCTTTTCAGAAAGACCTATTTTCTTAGCAAATTCCAATTTCATTGCCTCACTAGGATACTTGTGCTCTGAAAAAAGAAAAATATCTTATTAATACAAAAAAACTACTAATGAAATTTTTTAAAGGATATTCCCCATATTTTCTCCACTACATTCTACCGTGAAAAAGTCAGTAGCTGTACCATTGTAAAGTTCCTCTAGTGCCTCAACTTGCGCAGGAGTCTTCAGTTTCCTCTTTTGTTTTTCATGAGAACTAGTTTCCCCTTCCTTCTGCATAGCTACATGAGACCCTGTAAATAATGTTGAATTATCAAACATATTACTTCTACGGTTGAACCTCTGCCAAGGTAGACCTTCCTATGTAGTTGCAAATAGTAAAATTATAAACAGTGAGACCAATAAAATATTGTTAAACTATCGATGCTCAAAGGCCAAATTATTAATCCTTCTTGTAATTCTATGGAATGTAATTCCAAGGCATTCATTAATTTGACAGAGTTGTGTGCCATTACAAGGTACTATTTTGCACAAGATAACCTAAGTTGAAGAAAAGCTAGAAAGAGTAAAGATTTCGTGGACAAGTAGAAAAACTCGATAAATTGGGGAGAAATAAAATAGAGTATTAGAGATCAGATTTTCATAGGAGTAAAATGCACCAAACATAATGAAGACAAGTGAGGCAGCAGGCGTGAAGATCGTGGACTTAAATATTTCATGAAGAGGAAGAATTATAAAGATAAAAAAGAATATATTGAGAAATGGAGATGAATGAATGCCTCGAGAGGAGGGGGTTTAGAGATTGAGAGAGAGGAAAAGATCCACATGGCTCGTGGCAAGAGAGAGGAACCAATCCCCCAAAGGGAATGCCAAAAAAAAAAAACATTTTCATTATTCCATCACCAACCATTTGAATTATGAATTACATCTGAAAGCCTTATTATTTATAATAGGAGCCATAAATGCATAGACTTTCTAACCCTATTATAATTAAAATAATGACATGTATATCCAAAATGATAAATGAATATTTTACTCATAATAATTGACAAAATGACAAATAAGAATAAATGGCATAAAATAATGTACCAAGTAAGATTATATTGCCACAAATATGAATCAACACTCATTATTAGAAGAAAATGTTTGGAATTGTATCAATTCCATAAAGCTACGAAGAATTCTATCCTAAAGAATTAAATTGTTATTGGAGAAATAATTGGATGCCCTCAATAGTATGACAAAGCCAGTGAAATTCATCATGACGAAGAGAGAGAGAAAAAATCCAACTTCACAAAGAAGTGACAAACACAAAATTCATACCGAGGAAGAGATAAAGCAGAAAAACAACATTACCATTAATAATATCAGTTAAAGATTCATCAATTCTTAAGAACATTAATACTGCTCTAAAAGCTTGAAGATTGAAGGTCTTCAAGCACTAAATGAAAAAAATGGACAATTTTTTTCATTTAATTTAGTTTGGTTCATCGAAATGCTTAAAGTTAAGGTATGGTTTAGTCTGACAAATTGATTGGTTGGATTGAGCTTCATTTGATTGGGTCAAAGATTAGACTTAAGTTCTAACTGCAAAACATTAGATTAAAATGACATCAATTGGATTGTTATTCTTCTCTATCTGAAAAGGGGTCAGCTATCAATGTAGAAATGAAGGGGGTAACTTGTATTGTTTTCAAAAAGGCATAAAAAGGTGTAAATCATCTTCTCCAACCGATAAGGAGGTCATTTAGAGTTTAAGGATTAGTTTATTTTTTTAATTTGAATATAGTATGTTGAGAAAATATTGGTGTATTTCACTATAAAGAAACAGGCTTGTTTCTTGACTTATGTGAAATTAGTTATAGGTTCAAATATAAAAGGACATTAAGGAGGATTACGTAGAGCTAGTTAGTTGATGTGGAGGAGAGAAGGTGGGGAATCTCAGGAAGTGTGCAAATGTTTATTATTCATGAATAGTAAAAGGGGAGGCATTGAGATAAAGATATTCAACTAGTTAGTTTTGAATCAGGATTAGAATTTGAACTAGTTAGAGTTTGAGAGGTTTAAGAAGATGAGGAGACGTTAGAGATTCCAACTTGAATTGGATAAAGAGGAAATGTATTTACAGCTCTTAAGTCTTATGGATGTGGATGAATGATATGGTGGCAGGAAGTGCCCACCATGAGACGAAAGCATCATTAATATTTAGCAGGAAACAACTAGCATTTTATGTATTTTCCGCAAACCAGTGACATTTCAGCAGTAAAGCAATTCATACATGAACTTTAAGAAATGAAACTTTACAAAGGTGAGATGAGTGGTTAGCAATGATTCTAAGAAGTGTTTATGGGGTGAATTCATGTTGAATGGCATGGGTGAAGGGAAAAACAAGAAGCAATGAATATAAAAACATGGAAAACAGGAAAACAATTTGAAATTATCCTGAAAACATAAAAAGAGGAAACCACCAACCACTAGATCGAGTGGTATTTCTGTTGATCTCCAAAGTAGAGTTATAAGATTTAAATCATAACAAAAATAAAAAAATAAAACCATAAAAGTTTCTCTAATAATAATTGACCAATAGCATGATAACAAGAGTAACGATCATGGTGAGCTAGGATATTTTGATTGTTGAGGAGAAAAATAATTGGCACGGAGGAAGAACAAAAGGAGAGGTAAAGAGAACACTAGATGAGAAGAAGAGATAAATGAATACTTCAACGGAGAAAGGCATGAGGTAGAAAGAAAGAGGAAGGAAGCCTAACGACTAGAGTTAGAGGGAGGAATTGATTCCGAAAGGGCATGGAAAAAAAAGGCCTTTCTTTATTCCATCATAAGTCATCTGAATTACATCCTAAGATCATAATTGTAGTCATAAGCATTCTAACCATACAACAACAACATCATCAAGCCTTTATCCCACTATGTGGGGTTGGCTATATGAATCTTTTTTATTCATTGTGTCCTATTAAGAGTTAAATTCTCATTTAAATCTAATACACAAGGTCATTTCTGATACTTCCTAACCAGACTTTTTGGTGTACCTCTGACCTTCTTAACATAGGCTAAATCTAATACATCTAGTCTTATAACAGGATAAAGTCGACATTTTATGTGACCAAACCATCTACGATGACTCTCTCTAATCTTATCCGCCAAAGGAGTTACTCCAACCTTTTCACGCATATACTCATTTCGTATTTTGTATCTAAGTGTAAATCCACTCATCCACCTAAGCATCCTCATCCTTGCAACACTAACTTAATGTTATGCTTTTCTTTTAATGGTCAACATTCTGTGCCATAAAACATTGCAGGTCTCACCACCATCTTATAGAATTTTCCCTTAAGTTTGAAACTACTTTTCTATCACACAATAGGCACAACACATTCCTCCACTTCAACCATTCAACTTAAATTCTACTAATAATATCCCCATCTATTTCACCATTGCTTTGAATAATAGACCCGAGATATCAAACGAACACTCTTTTTAATAACTTACTATAACACATTATTGACCGCTTCAAAATCGACCATGCCCGCAAGTCCATCAACATAATAAAATATGATAAGTCCATATAAGAAATATGTGCATAATCTTCAAGTCATGAACTACTAGTGCAAACACTGGTGAATATAGGAGGTGGGTAACCATCGAGCCACACTTCTAGCTGAAGCTCTATTAGTGGTGAGGGAAGTGGAAAACATTCGTACACTAGGTCCTTTGTGTCCTGCAAGTGTGGCAATGTAACTGGAGTTATACTAGCAAGGTCTCAACTATCTATAATAAGAATTAAAGACAATATAATAATTAGAGATGGAACAAGGGAGGATGCTTGGATTTCCAATTTAATTAAGCAAAGAGCTGAGCAGGTGCTTAGGTTGTTGGATGGATGGACTACTAGGGTAGGAGTGCATGAGTTGATGTCCATTTGAATCACATAAGATGCTCAAGAAGATGCTTGTCATTTGTTAAGAGCTCAAATGCATCGCAAAGCACTTGCCATCATCAATGAAAAGTATTTGGTGTGGTTGGGTATGACTGTTGATGAAGAAAGAGGTGAGGAATTTGCCTGCGAATCTCAACAAGAGCACCAATTGTTATGACACTTCCAAATCATAGGGATAGATGGTGATTTGAGGATGATGGCAACTCTTAGGAAATGCAGGATTGATAGAAGAGATGCGAGGAAGAAAAACATCACAACAAAAGGAGATTATTCATTTCAATTTTTGATACCCTAATACTCCAACAAGACAATTATTTATAGTATAACAAGACTCTTAAGGGTATAGTGGTATACTATAACATCCACATTAATCAACTAACTCAATTTAACTATCTATTATATCCATTAACCCATACGACCCATTACAAATGCCCAACAAAGGATCACTTTATAGCCATTTATTTGTTTATCCAACTATGAATAAAAAGGTATCCACAAAACTTATACTAAATTTTTGCAATCAATCATTTGGAATTCCCAACAAAAACCACCCACTATAATCAATTAACTCAATTTAACACCTATCACATTTATGAACCCATAAAACCAATTACAAATGCCTAGCAGAGGCTCTCTTTAGAGCCTTTTGTTTTTTGTCCAATTATTAAAAAAAAAGTATAAAAAAATTTTGTACTACATTTGTGCAATCAATCATTTGGAATTCCCAAGAAGAAAATGCTATGATTATAAACATATGAAACATATTCTATAAAAGAAGGGGTCGCCGCTCTATAGCGGCTTTAGAAAGTAATTTATTCTGGGTATGACCTTCACAGCTTTCTTATTCCAGTATCATTTTCCTCAAAATCAACACATCGAAAACCCTGACCCGATATCATAAATGATGATCAAGTAAAACCGATGGTTAGAGCACAACAGTGCAAACGCCCATTTCTCCAAGAGCTCCCACTTCATGTCCCTTGAAGAACAGAGCAGCAGTTATCAATGAAGACTTTCTAGGTCATAACTGTCGATCGCGTTTCAAGCGAAGCACATTCCAATTAAAAAAAAAAACATTAACTGAATAGAACCCGCTGCGCTTCAAATTTAAGATCCGAAAGTTCAGCTGATAAACAAGTAAAACAACTCAAATGGGGAACACATTGAAGATAAAAACATTGCCTGCGATCAAAACCGATAATCCCAAAAATTTATTGAGGAATCAAAATACATGCATCAGGAATTACCTTCCATGGTGGAGGACGAGCGGCGAAAATCTCAGAGTAATTAATCTGTTCTAATTCTCTCAAAAAAGTTAAAATTTTAAAATGATTCTACTTTTTTATTTAAAGATTTATTCTTACAGTTTAATTACAAATACTTTCTCAAAAAACATATTTTTGTAAAACATATTTAAATTTTATTATTTCGTAATTGTAATTTTATGTTGAAATTTAGAAATATATATTTGTAAATTTATGTTAAAATTAAATAATTTTATTTTATGAAAAATAAATTAGCATAATCATATAAAATAGTTTTCAAATTTTGTAATATGGCTATTTACATATTTCACTACTTAGTATGAACTTGTGGCATTGGACTACCAATTCATGAGTAAGAGATTACATAGATCCTTAGGTGGGTAAGCCACAAGGGCAAATGAATATATATAGATATATTATAATAATGTGAATTCAAGAATTTTATGATTTTATCTATTCAAAGTATTATTTTAAATCAGATGGCTTTACGACTTTTGGGTAGATTAGACTGTTATGTTGCCAACTATAAAATATCAGCATTTTGAATTAATATAAATCCTTGGTATTAAAGAATAAGAAGAAGAATAACGTAAAAATGATGCATAATTTTTTATATTAAAATTTTGAAAAAAAAATTATGAAAATTAGATTAATGAGTTATAAAAGGTTACTCTTCCTCGAACTTGAATAAACTATCAATACAAGTGAATGTTGAATGTATGTTATTGCTGTTGTCTTCGATGTTGTTGGCATAATAAGGTCGAGTATTATGACAATTATCTCTTATGGGAGGTCAAGATGAGACATTTGTAGATGAACTAAGCAATGCTCGAAGGTCAAGGATGTCATTGAGGTGGTCAAGACATTCCTCCTTATTAGTGGGTGAAACAATGCATGAAAGTTAGGGAGGTATTTGAGCGCTGACAAAATAATCATGTATTTGAAAGTGAAAAAGATGCAAATTTGAAGACAACAAGTGGGGAGACATGATAAGGTCATGGAGGTGGTTGAGTGGAGTTAAGACAATCAATTTCATGGAGACGGAGATATCACAACCTGAAAACGATGGGTGAAGCAATATAGGAAAAGTTGCGGAGGCGACTAAGAGAAGCTAAGATGATCCTACTTGCAGAGTTACATATGACACAATTTGAGATAATAAATGAAGGACTTAAAAGACATGGCCACTACAGAAAAGTCAGTCTTCTTTGGTGGAAAATTCCATTGCAAAACAAGCAAAATCAGCTGCAAAATATGATTTGCGACAGGATATATCTCGACGCTAAAAGTCCATCGAAAAAAATATTTGCTTCAGACACAATCCTTCATAAATATTTTGCGGCGGATTTATGATGGATTTAAACTTAAAAAAATACAACTTGTTCATTATAGTTATCCACCACAAATCCATTCTTATTTGTGATGAATTTGTAGTGAAATGTCGCCTTTTTTTTTTTGCAGCGGCATTACATGGGAAAAATTTCCCGTAATTTACGGTGGTATTGTGGCGAAAAAAAATCCGCCACAATTTACCATAGATTTTGGCAACAATTCTGCCACAATTTACAGCGAATTTGTGGCAGTAATTCAACCGCAATTTATGGCGGATTTGTGGCAAAAAATTCATCGTAAATTGCGGCGAATGTTTTAACCACAAACCCAAAAAAAAATGTGTTGTATTGTTGTTTGCGGCGGAATTTCTGTTGCAAATTTGTCAGAAACCTATAGCATAAAAAAAAAAAAAACAGAACCTTATATCAATTATCATTCTTTTCAATAATCACAATCAAAGAAGTTTTAAAGTAATAATTAATAATGGTAATATTTTATCAAACACTGCTACAATAAACATATTGTACAAACTGTTTACAATTATTTTACAATAATACATCACTGTTATAATAAATATTATTCTTAATATCATAAAAAGCAAAATGTATCAAAAAGCTAAGACAATCTAAGTAGAATCTATATCATCACTCTCCTACTCGATCGATGTAGGCGCAGACTGATTTTCATTAATATATTCTCTCAATCTCTAAAGTTCATCTTATATCTGCATATGCATGTCCACTTGTGATTTTTGAACATGCTCTAATTCTATTATATATTAGGTTAATCACATGTTTGATATACAAACTCTCCTAATTGTTTGCAGAGTAGCATAGGTTTGTGAGCTTAATCCATAAACTCATCTCTTCTACCTTTCCGCCTATCGCCTACGACCAAGTATGGTAGTCATAAATATCTATGAAACTCCTAAAGGATTCCTTACTATATCCAGCCTAGCTCTCTCGTATATGTGTATACTAATCCTACAAAATATAACATAAAATTAATCATCATATAATCATCACTTACAATATTTCTCTAAGTATTGTAACATTATATTCTTACATTGGCCCTCTTCGCTCGCTCGTTCGTTCACCCACTATGGTCCTCCTGACTCTTGTAGGTGTGACTTTGTAACTCAACAGCAATGGATTCTTTACCTAGCATCTCCTTCTTCAATATACTTAGATTAACATACATTACTAAATAAATTATTAAAATATGTTAAAATTTTACCAATCATCGTATGTACTTAGTGTGTGGAACTGAACCCCTAGTATGAAGGGAGCTAACTAAACCCCCGACATCAGAAGATCGATTCTATTTATTATGCTCCCTCCTCTTTGTATAATTTGGGCTGCCCCAAGCACAGTTGAAGTCAGCACATACATTCTCTTCAATCAAGAGCAATCGCTCATTAACACAATAATATATTTTTATAGCTGTCAAATAAAGCTTGGAAATCATTTTTTTAGTATGGTATAAATCTATTAAAATATTATTATTTGTCAAGTTTGTCCTTTAAGTAGGCCAACAAATTGATTAAATATTATATTCTATCTTTTTACTTAAAATCTTCGCATCAACAAATAACTCTAAGTGAGTAGTTCACTTATTCCAAATTTATTGTTACATAGTGCACAATAAATTATAGAAGTTTTGTGTCTCCTTATTTGGGATCTCTTTTATATATAATTGAAACTGTAGCATGGTTGCATCATAAATGAAGTCCTCCAAGCTCCTAACTTTATCTTCCTTAACTATGTTAAAATTTGTAGACTGGTCGTATTGAGTCAAAGTGAGATTCACACTCACCATATGAAGTCCAATACCAATATTCTAGAATGAATCCTCTGTGATATAGATTAACAATAATTTTTTTTTAGTGTAAGGTAGGCTTGATTTTTGTGTTTGGAACATGAATAATGGAACTTTCCCTCTAATATAAAGGAGGATAATTAACAACCTATTTAGATGAAAAAATTCACTCCATTGATGAATTCATCTATTAAAGTCTTGCATCCAAGCAACAATCGATTATACATTTAATATATATGATTTCAAATATCCATAACACACTTGGGCTATAAATTCCTACCACTAAACAATGAGATTTGTATCAATTCCTCATGTTTGCATGAATAATCATGTACCACATCAAGAATGTTGTAGTAAAAGGGACAATATCTTAGGAATTGGTAAGTCTTTATCTATGTTTCATAAAGACCTCATTGATGCAAGTATTTATGGATGCTTCATAGCTTTAAGCTTCTTGTGCACTTGCTCTATCTTTAATGATTGGGCTACCTCCATGTGTTGCATTATTTATAGAAGAATAAAAGTAAGTATACTAAAAAAGAGAAAGCAAATAAAAAGGAAATACTACTTGGAACCTCAATATAATATAATATACTAATAGAATATCGCTATAACAAAATCCTAATGTAGCTACATGCCTCACATATGATATTGGCCCAAGCTAAAGAAATAAAGAGTGTGACAACCTCTTAGAACAAAGTCTCATGTAGTTTATCCCTATAGAGCTATCAAGTAGTAATATACAAATAACATATATTATTATGAAATATATAAAAACCAATTTGTTTGATATCATATTGCATTAAGGGGTTGTTTGGATACATGATTTATCTGGATTTGAGAAGGATTTAAGCTAAATCCTTCCAAACAGGATTTAGGGAAATGTTAAATGTCACAACACGTTAAATCCTATATTTCCATCTTTTTTTCTGTAAATCTTGGATTTACTAAATCTAGGAGTTTGGTGAATTTACAGGAATTGGCTGAAGAAGCACTTAAAAGGGAGAATAATCGTTTCCTTCATAACGAGCAAGCTCTCGTCATCTTGGTTCCTTAAGATCCAACAAAAGAATGGCGAGAATGTGTAACTTTGGATCCGACATGAAGGAATGTCGTCAAAGGAGGCAAAGAAGTTATTTAGCGACGCGTTCAAAAATACCTCTCATGCAATTCAAATAACAATGAATAGCTAGAGAAGATGAGATGCAACCCTAGCAACCAACCGGCAGCAGAGGTGAAGTCAAAGAGCAAAGTGAAGTTGAAAAGGAACAGAGGGCAGAGAAACAAAGTCGAAGAGCAGAACAAACAAATGAAATTGATGCATAACCAATTGATTAGATAATGTCAGTTTGCGACAAATTTATGGCGGCGTAGCGTCGGCTTTGAGGTGAAACTTTTTGCTGCAAAGGTCATCCAAAATTTTTGACAAAAATTCTTGCTGTAAATTTGTCAACATTTTTAACAAACAATATTCCGCTGTAAAATCCATCGGAAACTGCCGACTTTCCTATAGTGGGAGTTGACTAAGGGCATTTAAGATTGTCCTCTATCTAGAAATGTAGAAAGTTTGAATATATGATAATGGAATATAAGTGTTAGTAACCTTAATTCATGTGTGATGATATATGAAAACCTTTTGGAAGTGGTTTGCAATTATAAATAATTCAGGAGGCTACATTGTTCTCTTTGAAAGTTTGAGGCTAGCTTTTTAGAAGTGGTAATAGCTACACCAAGGTTTTAGACTTTTTGGTGTCTAATTTTATGTGGAGCTTAAGGGAAGATTATGAGAAAATTATCATGAGTATTCCTGATTATAATTCATATAGAATTTAGGGAAATTTTATATAAGAGTTCTTTCATATTGTAGTATGAAAATTTTGATGTATAGAGGGCAAGATTATGAGAGTTTTAATAGAGCTTTTTAAAATGAGAGAGTAGAAAAAATGAAAGTGTAGGAACTTAAAGTGAAGTTTATAATACTTTAAGAAAATGGAATGCAACTAAAAGAAAGAAAACACATTAAAAAGATAACAATAAAATAAAAGTCTCTCTCTAAAGAGGATGATTACATATTACCACACCAAGAAAAAATAATAATTGAATAAGCCTTTTCCAAGGAAGAAGGATGTCTTGTCCAAATTTAATTTTAATTTATAAAAAGAATTATTATATTAGATATTCCTTCCTATTTAAAAGTGCATAATTATTCCTATTAAAGATATTACAAAAGAGAAATAGAAAAAATAATACAAATCATTTATGGGAAAAATGTATGTAATGCTCATCAATTTATGAAAAGCTCTTTATTTTTGATAATTGTTATGAAATTATTATTGTTATTATGAATGAATATTATTGTCATAAAGTTTACATCACAATCAACCAACTATGAAAAAATATTTTGGCTATCTTGATCAAATCTTGAGCGATCAATGATGATTTCAATCACTATGAAGTCATCAATTTAAAAACCCTCATTAGGAAAAATTATTCCGTCAGGTTACCTGACGTAGAGTTACATCAGGTAGCCTATAATATGTCGCCACGTGCACTTATTCTTTACCGCACGGCCCGACGACCCGACCTGGAACGGACCCGGGAGTTTGCGTAGCTCGGTATTGGTCGATTTTGCTCTACAAAAATGAAAAATACTATTATGTGAAGACCAATACCTAGTTCAATACCGATCAATACCGAGTTCTTTTAGGTATTGCTCGGTATTGCTCTTGACATAGCGGTATTTCTCGTTATTGCCAAGCAATACCGAGTAATGCCTAGCAATACTGAGCAAATACCGAGCAATACGCGAACATAGTAATCCCGGATTCGGTCCGAGTCGGGTCGTCGGGCCGCACTGTAAAGAGTAAGTGCACGTGACGACATATTATAAGCTACCTGATATAGCTCTACGTGAGGTAACCTAACTGAATAATTTTTCCCTTTTCTAAAGGGCCTTAGACAAAATCTAGAAAGAAGGAACATGAAAAATTTGGCCTTTCTTCTCTCTTATTTTCTTTTTGGATATAATATAAGGATGAAAGGTCGGATACTTTATTAAGTCAAGAAATCAAGCAATCATTTAATTATATCCATCCCCTTCTTGTTATGGGCTGTCCTCTTTTGTTTACATCATTTAGTAATAGAGCTAAAAGTTTGTACATCTAATATTTAAATATTTGTTTACATCTTTATCATTTGAGAACATTAAATATTTAATTTAAATTTTGAGTAAAAATAAGAATAAGCTAATAATAATATTGAATCAGGGATGGAATCATGAAGAGCTCAAAATGGATAATTATTCACCCTAAAACTTTTTTTCTTATAAGAATAAATATTTCAACTATTTTATTTAACTTCAATAAATGCAATTAGTCAAATTCTAAGAAAAAAATTACTTTTTATATTTTATATTATTATTATTATTATTTTGAGACATTTATTTTATATTATAGATTATATATTTTATTAAAATAAGCCATTAATTTGACTAATAGAATATTTTAGGATAGAATTTTAAAAAATTTAAATTATATTTATATATAAATTTAACGTTAACGTTTTCTTTTAATGACATTAAAGTGTAGCATACCTAAATAGCGCTAATGTTAAACAGCTTAAAAGTTTATTCAAAACGCAGAAGTTGCAACGCGACTCCACTGGGGATCGAACCCAGAATCTCTGGTTCCGTAGACCAGCGCCTTATCCATTGGGCCATGGAGTCACAATTGGTCAAGCGAGCTAAACAATTTAATTTAAACAATTATATATAACAGCCCTTTTTTATAATAAAATATGCAATTTGCTAACAATATGCAGTTTTTAATAGTTATAAGAGCAAAAAAAAAAAAAGTCTTACTTTAAAAATAAAAAATTTAAGTATATTGAAAGTGGCCCTTCTCATTTGATTATGAAGGTTTCATTTGAGACAACTTCTTTGTTGCTTTCTAAATTTTTTTTTGTTAAAAATTTTTTAATTTAAGAAAATTTGGTACTTAAATGCCGTTTTAAAAAGCAACAAAGAAACTGTCTCAAACAAAGCCTAACTTGATGTGAATACATTTATTAATATATTATAATCAATTAGAAGCGTCGGAGCTTTCCTGAATAAAGTAAGCTATTATTATAAATCATGTATCATTTTGTATTATATATATTTCATTAACTTAAATGCTTTATTTAAATAATATTGAAATTATTAATTGTTAAAAAACTGTAAGAATTTAATTTAGACTATGATTGTCCTATTTAATTTATAATTTATAAATTAATGTATAAAGGCTTGTTCTGATTCTTCTGAACCTCATATTGAGAGTTAGAAAAATATCTTTTAAATATATTATAAATTAAAAATTACTTAATATATAAGATATTTTTAAATTATTTAAAATATTTTTATGTAATATAATAATCATTGGAGATTATTATTAAAATATTAAATATTATTGGTACATAACTAATATATATTTTAAAATAAAATACAACCACATATACCTATTAATTCTATTTTAACATTAATTTTAAATGTAAATAATTAAATAAATTTATTAAATTATCAAAGAATTTTTTAATTTTAAATATTTTTATTTAATTTTTAAAAAATTATCAATATATTGTATATATCTGCAATTAAACTAATTTAAATAAAATCTAGAATAATAGAATACCTAAGTGAACTAAAAGAAAGGCATTGCATCGTGACGCTCGCTACACAGATGGCCACGGGAACCTTATAGTGACAAATGTTAAATGAGATGCAGACAAAATGCAAATTAAATTCAGTTGCGGCCAATAGAATCATAGTATTTGATCAACTGCATTCTCAGCCACGACTTTAGATGCTAATGACACGTGTCGGCGTCGCGCTCTTCCATTCACGTGACCAAAACCCTTACCGGCCTTGGTCTCCTCATCTCTCGCAGGTTGGCGTCGCGTGCAGCTCTGGAAATCTCCGTCCCCAAATTCGCAGTGCATACTGGAAGATCAACTAGGCCCTGTTTCTCTGCTGAGAAATAGTTAGTTTGTCTACTTGTCCACACGAAGCTTCCTGTTTTAGGGCTCGCTGGGGAATCTAGTGGCTCTGAGATGGTAAAACGCTCGCCGATGACTCCAAGGGTTTGAGCTTCTTCAGACAGGAGATCCGTTGGCTTTTCCAAGATGATTAATTGGAACGACCAGGACCAGGTTTTGCATTTCATCTTCTTTCTCTGCTGTTTTGATATGAATTTTAGTGATCTTGTTGGCCATTTTGGAAGTAATTTGGCATTGGGTGCTGTGTGGTTGAGGATTTTGAGATTAGTTTTGCTTTTGTATTAAAGATGAAGGTTTGGACGATTGCTTGCCTATGTTTTTTTTTTTTTTTTTTTTTTTTTTTTTTTTTTTTTTTCTCTTTTGGTTTTTTTTTTTTTTTTTTTAATTATTTGATTTTCCCTTTGAGTGTATTTGAATTCAAGATGTAGTTTTGCGATCTAGATTCAGTCTTTACCCTGCTCTCTGTTCCTAATTTTAGGGGCGTGTTTTCTGGACTTAAGATAATTAGGGCAGCCTTTTGGATTTTTGGGGGAAGGTTGTGCCGTTCTACTTGTTCTTGATATTAGAGCTTTTCACGGAAGAGTTTGTTGAAATAGAATTTTACACGGGTGAGTGGCGCTTTATCAATTTAAAGCATGTACGTAAATGAATCTATACTTAGAGGTTTTGAGGAACTTAAATTTCTTGCCGTTCTTCAATCTGTGTTTATTACTACTTTACCAAAATTCTTGGGTGTTATTTGACACAGTTAACTTGCTCTTATAACGAATATGAAGCTTCTTAGGATCATCATTCAGCGCCTCATGTTTTTTATTTCTATGCGTAAGGGACATCCTTTAGCACCTTATACCTCACTTGTGAGTAAAATGATTATATTTCTTTATGACATATCATATATATATCATAAAGTAGTTGTACTGTGAGGTCTATGCAACATTACAAGTGTGCTAATCATGTGGAACGAAAATTCATTCTGCATAAAATCTTAACGAGATATAGTTGAATCTTTTGTATAAATAGAAATATTTGACTAACTATTCTTTTAGTTATGAGAATATTTTAGAGATCTTGCATTCATATGAGCATTTTTTAAATATTATTTGTTGATTTTGAGAGATCATGTGAGATTATTTATACATTTTTGAGAGATAATCAATATATTATGAAATATTGTAATTAATTCTATGTATTCAAATACATTCATTGTGACCATTGAAAATAGAATCTTAAAAGGAAGGTTTGACATCTCATAATCATAAGCAAATGGATGAAAGAGGGACAAAAAGGGAAAAGGGATTGTGGATCGAGAGATAAGGTAAGAGATTTTCGAGAGCTTGCAAGAAGGAGATCTTCTGCTTATTCAAGAAAAAGGAGGTGATGCTAGTTTCAGTTTCATCAAAAGGAGAATATTTCAATCATAATAGTGAGAATCTTTTGTTTGGGCTTCTTCAACAGAGAAGGGAAGAAAGTAATAACAACAATAACAATGGCTTCCTTTCTATGTATGACCCTCATCTTCACAATAGGTGATTGCTTTCCCTCTCATTAATTGACATTGATTATGTGAAATATCTATTCTTATATCCAACCTTATATGAAGAGAAATTATTGATGTACTCCTCTTTTTCTTAGTAGAATATTTAATCTCTAAGAGTTTCCTGTGTCAGAACAAAAACAAGAAACACCATAAGAGACTTAGAAACAATTTGAGCCTAACACACCTATGACCAAATCAAAAGGTGTTACACCCATTTTAACCCTTTCCTATCAATCATGAGACGTAGCTATCGCGACCCGGCTCAGATGCTCGATTTAACGAGGCAAGAACTAAAAGTCGGACGGTAGGATCTAATCTTTTTAGTTCATAAACAAAACAACATTTAAAACATCAAATTCTCTTTTCTTATCCGAAGAGCCACTAACAAAAAATTCTCAAAATACTTAACATTTATCTCAAATCATAATTACCTGTTATCAGTTGCACGTTGTCTTCTATAGAAGACTCTTTTCTTTCTGCCATTTCTAAATCTTTGGAGACTACATGAAATATTTAATTAGTGGAATGAGTTTACATAGTAAAACTCAGTGGGTAATTGTTAAAACAATCAATATGAATATTCTTTATTTACAATACACCTATAATTTTTAATATGCATCTTATCCTTTCCTATCTTTATTTCATTTATTTCAATTATTTATAAATATCCGATCAGTTTCCTTTAAAACATTATAAAACTTTAATATTTATTTTTCCCATTTAATTCGTACAGGAGCACCGTCTAAATGTACTCAAAGGTACGACCATTTTCATTTTTCCATTTTCATTTTCATAATCTTTTCCTTTTACGTGCACGAGTACGGCGTCCCCAACCAGTTCTATAAGGGGGTGAACTCCTGTGATTTGCATGCATATCCTTTTCCTTTCTTTTTCATTTATTTTGAATCTTTTTATTCATTTTCATATGTCATTTCTTTGTTTGCATAATTTCTTAATACATACATGTATCATATAACATCAATTTTCACTCATAAACACAATTTCATTCATGTTATTTCATTCCTTTTGTTTTATGTTGTAATGATATTTACATTCATTTATGCATTTAAACTTTCAACATTTCACACATGATCGTCTCTAAAAAAAATAAAACCTTTAAAGCAATATTATGATACGAAACACTATATCATATTTGAAAGAATAAAATAAAATATTGAATTTCATAATTATAATTACACACTTTGATTCTCCTCCTCCAATATTCGTCTTGTATTGAAATCCTTTTAACTGTTCACACGAATATTAAAAATTAATTAATATTAAATCTCAATTTGAATGACTCAACAAACATTGGATTCTTCCACATGAAATTACCTTACAAAATTTTCACTTTTTTCATCGTTGAGTCTTTGTTGAAATGAACTCTTACAACTTGGTCTCTCCCTTTAAATTTCTAAAATTAAACAATAAAAAATCAGTAAACTTGCTTACAGCCCCAACTACTCCTTACCCTTGCATTAATTCACAATTATAATCTATGATGAGCTATACGCTCACTAGGATAAACAATTCTAATACAAAATTCAAACATATAATAAAATAATATAGCATGCTATGTTGATCATATGAACTGATATGAGCATATATCTTCATATATTTAACTAGGTCACTGCAAGCCTTTTAAGTTTAAGACCTACTTTGATTATTTGATAAAATAACAAACTTAATTATAACAATGAACATGAATATATTTAATATAGTGAAGTATATCTATAAAGTGTCAAATCGATAAATGCACTATACTACTAATTGCTAGTATGAAATTACTTGCGTTACTCTCATTTTCATCTCAACTTATACTATTTTTTTCTTAGAAATGTCATTTAATATTTGTGTATACTTTTGAGATATTTATATCATTTGGTCATCACTTAGTTCATCAGCTTTAATGATCATGGATAAAATTTTGTTAGCTTAAAATTTGATTTAAGGTAGATATTCCAAATTCTAGAATCGAGAGTCGAGAATCCTTTTTATTTCTATGCTCAGGTTATCATAATTTGCTAACCTATCTCACATGATATGACTTTTCATGGATTTTTAATTTTATTTTTATATTATTTTCATGAGTATTTAAAACTGTTTAACATTAAAATATGCATGTTATCAATTTGCATGTATTAACATGTATCAAAAGTGAAGCATAACATATGAAATTCAACATTTAAATATTTAAGTTTGCCTCATATTTAATTAAACAATATTATTGCTAAAGTGAAACAAAATTATCATGAAATTTTCTTTGAACAGGTGATCATATAAATGTATTGACTTTTGGATAATATGTGTTGTTAGCATGCCTAAATTCTATACTCATAGACATAACAACTAAATGAAATATGCAAGGATTTACAGTTAATAGGTCTATATGGATAAATTGCCCTTTATATTAGAGATAAAGTATCTCACCAAAATTACTATATTTTTCTGGGGATGGATCACCTTGCACTCAACGACCCCTGAAACTTTGATCTTTTTTATACAATCTAATAAAAATATTACATTTCTTAATTAAAATCAATTTCTTTCTTAACAATCCACTTGTATATCAAATAAACTCAATACTTTCTTCTCATTTAAGCCTTTTAAACATAAAATTCGAAGCCAAACTTGGTTATGTTGGAGAAGCTACAAAAATCTGGAAGTTTCTTACCAAAACTAAGCTTTCCTCCTCTCCTCTATTTCTTCCTGTTCTTCTCTTTGTCTTGCTTTCCTCTTCAACTTCTCATTTTTCTTTTCTTTTTTTCTTTCTTTTCTCCTCTTCTTCCCCAAGCTTGGAGTACTCGCAGCTTTTATTGTTTTGGAAACTAAAGGATTTACAATATAAGAGTTATTGAGAAAAGAAACCAAATGATCCCCTGATTCTTTATGAAGGACTAAAATGGTCTACAACTATATTAAATGATCATTTTGATCCCTCAAGTCTCTAAAAAGAAATCAAAATAGTCCTGTGGTGGGACTATTTTAGATTCTCTTTAAGGAGTTGAGGGACCAAAATATTTTTTTAATATAGTTGAGAACTATTTTGATCTTTCATAAAGAGTCAAGGGACCATTCTAATTTTGTTCTCAATAGTTAATGTTATTTAGGTTATATATATATATCAATATATAAGTGATGATCATAAATTCATTTAATATAATTTAAAATTAAAAAATCATAAACCTTTCAGTAACATCCACCCCTTGAATTTTGTGGAAAGTGTAGGAAAAATATTTGCTACAGTAAATTAGTGGCTTAAGCAGATCATTAAATAAATGAGTACTATAATTAAATACTACAATTAAGTAAATTAATCTATAATTGCTATTATTTTGATATTTATTTGTATACTTCTATATATAAAAATAATTGCTTCAAAATGTATAATTTTATAATAAATTTATTGATCATTTTTTTGGGATATGTGAAAAAAAAAAGATTAATTGTTTCTAGAAAAATTTAAATGTACTTTTTAAAAAAATTTAGATATTGCATCTAGCTATAATATATGAAATTTAAAATGCAAGATTGTAAATACAAGAAAGTAAAATGTGAATATAATGCCAATCGCATCCACATGCCCACATCTCTTTGAAAAAAAATATTAATCTCTATTTTGCATAATAATATGTAGAGAAGCTTCATTCCATCATTTGCTTCAACAATGGCAATGGGAACCGCTTCTTTCATTACTCCTAACAATTGAAATCACTCTTTTGATTCCGTTAGTGTAAGAAGAATGGGTAAGTGCACCTCTCCAAATCCTCTTAAAAATTTGATGTTTACTAAACAAGGAGAAAATAATAAAAATGATCCATTGACTCTTTATGAAGGACCAAAATGATCCTCAACTATATGAAAAGACTATTTTGGTCCCTCAAGTCCTTAAAGAAGAATCAAAATAGTTCCATTATAGGACTATTTTGGTTCCTCTTTGTTAAAACTAGAGATTTGATGTTAAAACTAGAGATTTGAGAGGAGAAAAAGACATACTTTCATTCAGTAATATCTTCCCTATTTATAGATCTACACAAGATATCTTAACGAGGAAACAATAAATTATAGATTTAATGCCTAATAAAATCTTTCATAAATTAGTTCCTTCATTATGGCGTGATTCATGAGAGCTTCCCACGGATTGATCTGTGTCCGTTAGATTCTTTGCACTGGGAACGATTGGATTTTAACACTCCCCTTTAAGCTGAGAAATATGGATATGTCATTCCTAGCTTGTCAATCATTCTGAGAAAGGCAGAACTGTCCAATTCCTTGGTAAGGATATCTGCAAGTTGATCATTTGATGATGCATAGTCGACACTTACTAGACCACTGCCTAGTTTTTCTTTAATGAAATATCTGTCAACTTCTATGTGCTAGGTCCTGTCATGCTGGATTGGATTGCGGGCTATGCTGATTGCTGATTTGTTATCACAATATAGCTTCATTGGTTCATTCCACCTGACCTTTAAGTCTTCTAGGATTATTTTGATCCATAGTAGCTCACATATTCCCAACACCATAGCTCGATATTCTACTTCTGCACTAGACCTTGCCATCACATTCTATTTCTTGCTTCTCCATGTAATTAGGTTACCTTCAAGAAATGTGTAGTATCCAGAGGTAGATCTTCTGTCAACAGGTGATCCCGCATAGTCAGCATCCGTGTATACTTCTAGGGTCATTCTGCGATCTCTCTTAAAGAGAATCCCCTTTCCTGGGTTTCCTTTGAGGTAGTGCAATATCCTGTCCACTGCTTGCATGTGAACTTGCTTTGGATTCTGCATAAATTGACTAACCATGCTTACAACAAATGCTATATCTGGTCTAGTGTGGGAAAGGTAGATCAATTTCCCTACAAGTCTATGGTAGATCCCTTTATCCACATTTGGATCCTCTATAGCTTCCCCAAGTTTAAGATTAGGTTCTACTGATGTTGGTGCTAGTTTACAAGTTAGTTTATCTGTTTCTTTCAAAAGATCTTTGATATATTTCTGTTGTAAAATAAATATTCCTTTACTAGAGTGAGCTACATCAATTCCGAGAAAGTATTTTTCTACCAAGTTCTTTAATGTCAAATTCCTTAGTAAGATTTTTCCTTAGACTATCTTTCTCTTTTTCATTATTTCCTATTAAGATAATATCATCCACATACACTAGCAATATTGTGACTCCCCCTGAGTCTGAATGTTTAAAAAATAGTGTATGATCCCCTTAGCTTTGTTTATACTCATTAAGGAGCATAAACTTAGAGAACCTTCCAAACCAGGCCCTTGGTGATTGTTTGAGCCCATATAGAGCCTTTTTTAATTTGCACACCTGGTTACCTCTAGAATTTTCCTAAAATCCTGGTGGTATTTTCATAAATATTTCTTCTTCTAAATTCCCATGTAGGAATGCATTTTTTAAATCCAATTGTTCAAGATGCCAATTATACTTTGCTGCTATTGAGAGTAGAATTCTGACAGTGTTCATCTTAGCTACTGGTGCAAAAGTTTCCCGGTAGTCAATGCCATATGTCTGAGTGTACCCTTTCGCCACTAGTCTTGCTTTGTATCTTTTTAGTGTGCCATCAACTTTGTATTTTACAGAGAACACCCATTTATAGCCGACCGGTTTTTTTCCTATCGGTAGATTGATGATCTCCCATGTCTTGTTCTTCTCTAGGGTCTGCATTTCATCTTTCATGACATTTTTCCAATTTACATCAGATAGTGCCTCAGAAATATCTTTAGGAATATGAATATCATCTAGTGTAACCAGGAAGTTTTTGTGGGTGGAGGAAAAATTATTGAAGGATATAGAGTTGGCTATAGGATATAAGGGAAGTGGAGAGTTATCTTTACTTTCAGGAGATGGCTCAGATTTTTGGATCTGCTTCGGAGCACAGGTTGAACTTGTACGCCTGAAATATATCTTCCCAAATCTAAGGATAGTTTTATCTTAAGCTTTGCTAATTTGAGTTTCAGGAGGAATGGTTTGATGTGGTGGAGAAAGGTCAAGAGGTTCAAGCTTATTTTCATCATCTTCCTTTATTTCACTCTCCCCCTGAAGATGAGGTTTGGTAAAGTAGGAGTTTTGTTCATCAAAAGTGACATCAAAGGATATAAGCATTTTCTTTGTAGGGGGGTGATAGCATTTGTACCCTTTATGGGTGGCAGAGTATCCAATGAAGATACATTTGAGTTCCATTGGATCTAGTTTTCCTCTGTTCTGGCTGTGGATGTGAACATATGCAGTGCACCCAAAGATTCTGGGTGTAAGGTTATTATGTGTTCTAAATCGGGGTAAAAGGAGGACAAAATATCCATTGGAGCTTTCATTCCCAGAGTTTTTGATGGAAGTCGGTTTATAAGGTAGGCGGAAGTTAGGAGAGCTTCTCCCCAGTAGGATTTGGGTATAGTATGATGGAGTAGGAAGGCACGAGTGGAGGCTATGAGGTGACCTTTTTTTCTTTCTTCAACCCCATTTTGTTGTGGGGTGTGGACACAGGAGGACTCGTGGATGATACCTTCACTCTGAAAGTAAGAGTGTAGGGTTTGGTTGAAGTAGTCTTTAGCATTGTCTGAACGAAATTTCTTTATTTTGACACCGAATTGATTTTGGATCATGGTATGAAAAATGGGAAGAATGGTGTTAACGTCGGATTTATTTTTGAGGAGATAGATCCAAGAAACCCGAGTGCAGTCATCAATGAAGGATACAAACCAACGAGCCCTAGAGATGTTGGGGATTTTTGAGGGTCCCCATATGTCACTATGAATGAGATAGAAAGGAGTATTGCATCTTTCGTTCTTGTTTGGAAAGGAGGTTCTTTTATGTTTGGCTAATTCACAGGTTTCACTATGAAATTTTTCATTTTCCAATTTATGAAAAAGTTTTGGATAAATGTGTTTCAGGACTTCAACTGATGGATGTCCTAATCTAAAGTGATTAAGCCAAATGGTAGATTTCTTGTCAACTAGGGATAACATAGAATAGCTAGATTTGTTTGGCTCTTCCAGGTAGTACAACCCACCTCTCTCTTTAGCAAGTCCAATCATCTTCCCCATTCCTGATCTTGAAATAGACAAAAAGTAGGGTTAAATAAAGCTTGACAATTATGGTCCCTGGTAAGTTTTTGTATGGATATAAGATTTGTGGATAATTGAGGAACATGAAGCACATTTTTTAGAGTGAGGGAAGGGGATAAATGTATATCTCCTTGGCCTTCTACTTTAACAAAAGAACCATTAGCCGTGATGATTTTCTTGTCTATTAGGCAAGGATCATAGTTGATGAAGTGGGTAGTGGAGTTTTTCATATGATCTGTGGCTCCTGAGTCAATGATCTATATTCCTTTCCAATGATTTTTTGAGGTACTTAATCAGGTGAATATGGAAAACTTACCTAAAAGTGCAAGAGAGGGAGGTGCATGAGGTTTTTTAAGGGATACCAGGAGTTGTCTGAGCCTTTCAATGTCTTCTTTATTGAAGCTTTGGGAGGAGTTTTCTTCAGTCATTGTTATATCACAAGACTATCAGCAATGACGGCTGATAATGTCAGCAATAAAGGCTGATTATATCATCAATAAAGTCTGATATTAGGTCCTAATCAGATTTTAAATCTGATTTAAGGCTTATTGCTGCTTCGTCTCTGCGGATGCAAGGAGGATCGAGCAGGCGCAGATGGGCCGGTTGTATGCGGCTGAAATCGATGGGTACAGGCGAGTCAAACTTCGTCGCGCTGCTGCAAGGAGGCGGATTGGTTGGACTTTGTGTGGCTTCGCTTCGTCGGCTCTCCCTGTTTGGCTTCGAGTGCGTTGTAGGAGGTCTTCTTCGGCTCGTTCGTGGCTGTTCGACCGTGCTCCTTCGACGACTAGCCCTTCCTGTCGGGACCACGACTGGAGCTCCTGGGGTCGAAAGTCGCTACATGCGTTCTTGCGGTCGGATCTTGCATGCGAGTCCTCCGGACCCAACTTCCTCGCCAAGACCCCAAGCAGATTCGCGTGGATTCCAGTTATGACGCTGCCGCCGAGATCAACGACGGCAAAATTCCCAATCTTCCCGATTTTTGAAGTATAAACCCTTCCGCCCGGACAATCCCTGCCCTCTAGAACCAACACATTGAAGCCAAAACCAATCAATTGTCGTGCCGCGGCAAGGCCAGCAAGACCAGCGCCGACGATGATGATTGATCCACACTCATGCACTCAGGGAAATGGGAGTGTATGGCATGCAAGACACCGAAATTGATGTACCCATGCTCAGAGAGGAAGTCGTACGCGGTGGAGATGAGGTGATCGTAGTCGCTGTGGACGGTCTCACGAATCTGGGACTTGAAGAGCCAGGAGCGGACGTTGGTGCGCCAGTGACCAAGGATGTGGTTGCGAACAATGACGTAGTCGTTCTGCTCGCCGGGTGAGGATAGGGCACGGAGGTTTCTTTGGCTCCTTCGTGCTGTTCCTTCGACGTGTCTCTCGTTCGACTTGTCCTGCACGCGGAGGAGACTGGCGTCGTTGGTTTCAACGACTAGCTTCTAGGGCAATGAAGGTCTCTTCTTCACGATAGTTTCCTCTTCAATTTCTTTGGCAATCTACGATCTTTCTTCCACGACAATGAAGGCCGTTGGCTCTGGTACCATGTTAAAACTAGAGATTTGATGTTAAAACTAGAGATTTGAGAGGGAAAAAAGACTCACTTTTATTCAGTAATATCTTCCCTATTTATAGATCTATACAAGATATCTTAATGAGGAAACAATAAATTACAGATTCAATGCCTAATAAAATCTTTCCTAAATTAGTTCCTTCATTATGGCGTGATCCATGAGAGCTTCCCACGGATTGATCTCTGTGTCCGTTGGATTCTTTGCACTGGGAACGACTAAATTTTAACACTCTTTAATGAGTTGAGAGATCAAAATGGTCCTTTAATATATTTGGGGACTATTTTGATCTTTCATAAAGAGTTAAGGGATTATTTTAATCCTTTTTCTCACTAAACACGTGAAACAACAAAAAATCCAATCCTACGAGAGATTGGTGGGAAGATTCTCACCACAAAAGTCATGAGAAAATAATAAAAAGCCGTGCAGTCTTAAGAAACTTTCAAGAAATAATGCAAGTGTTTATATAGATTTCATTGACCATGGTGAGATATAATGAAACGGTATTTATAGGCTTGAAAGCATACATGCCAAAGATTCCCTAGAAGTTATCTTCAATATGCCTAAAAAGAATTTTCCCATTGGAAATATTAAGTATAGGAAAAATTGTCAAAAAATATATAAGATGGTCTAGTATTATGCATAAAGTGCAAAAACAACATTTTAATATTCTAAAAAAATGCCAAATTATATAAAAAGATGAAATTTTCTGTAGATGAAGTTAACATCATCATTAACTTTATCACAGCTATTTGAGATCAGTTTTATGAATTCTCATTTTTTATTCATTCTTATTGAGTGCTATCTGAGGAGTTAAATTTATATTTATAAATTATTTTGAACAACTTCTCTCTATCTAATCTTAGTTCTACCTCTTTTCATTTCTAATCCTTTCATTTATTTTATCCGCCTTTATTATAGGCTCATCATCTACCCTTCATTGAGTGTGTCTAAATGACAAACTAATTTTAATTACTTCATCTTTAGTAAACGATTCTCCAACTGCTTTTTTAATATATTCATTCATATTTTATTCTTTCTAATTTCTTCACATATTCATTTTAATACTTTTATTTTTGTTATACTCAATTAGATATAAATAAATTTTTTATTTCCCAATATTCGGGTCAACACAACATCATCAATTTAGTGAGAGTTTTGTAAAATTTACCTTTAGGCCTTCATGGACCTCCTATCACACGAAATGTACTTCAGAAGTTATTTCTTTTTCTATATCTCTATTCTTTTATATAATAGATCCAAAATACATAAATCTATTACACCTTACCATCACACCTTTTAAAGTTGCATATCATATTGCTAGTGTGTGTTTTATTCATTCGTTAGGGGACAATAAAACTAGGCATGTTTCAATCTCTTGATGGAGATCGAGTCAGTAATTGCCTACTTGAAGCCCGTATCATTAGTAAACTTCAGCCCCATCCAAGGAAGATGATCATTGCATGCAAGACGTAGGAAACAAAGTAAGAGTTCTTTGTTCTAATAAAATTAGTTATGTGTTTGATTGTAGTCATTGAACCTAAATCTTTAGTCTTTGGTTTGATACTAAACAAGAACCATCCAATCAAAATATTTGATGGTCTCTGAGTCATATATGATCATAGAGCCCCACCTCTCTTAATCCCAAGTTAAAACCTTTTAAGAATACTTATAAGAAGATGATTTGGATATATATAAACAGTAGAATGACCTTAGCCTTTGATCCTTTTCTAAATTTGGTCTCTAATACCATCATTTTTATGCTTTTCAGGTTGTTGACACGTTATGGGGTGAACATAAAGAAATAGAAGACCATATTGTTCCCCAACCAAAGGAACGTGATGGAAATATTTTCTCAAAGTTTGAAAGGTGTAGCAAGAAGCAGAGAAGTGAAGATGATTGCAATGCTATAAGTTCTGCAATGGAAACTTGCGGAACTAAAAATAATTTTCTCGTTTGCAATGTGAAAACCAGCTCCAGCAGTAATACAAGTCAAGAACTCAATGATGCAAGCATTGACATGGATTCATGGCCTGACTTGCCTAACTTAAGCATGTCATTTGGTGGAGGCTTCAATGATGAAATCGTTCAAGATTCTGTTGTAACTGGATTGGTGAGTGACCTTGATAATACCTCTGATCTTAAGTCTGTTGGGGGTTTTATGGAAGAATACAATCATTCTAGTGGACTGCTTCATGACAAGGATTCATCATCTTTAAGCAAAACATCTATTCTCTTAAATGGCAATGAGATGCAGCTTAATGGTGAGCCTGAGCTGTTTGGGCATGATGAGAAGGAAAATGACAAATTTATGGACTATGACTGGGCTGACATTGAAGACTTTGGTGATCTTGATAAGATGTTTAGGTAAGAATTTCTTGAACTTTTTTTCAAATTATTTTATGAATATTTTTCATTGCATTTTTAAATGATGATTCTACAGAAGCAATGATTCAATATTTGGAAATGAAATGATTGACAACACCGATACCTTTCTCACTGCATCTGCAGAGTTAATTAGCTGCACTTCCCAGTCCATTCCTGTGCCTGTAAGTTTGCAAAATATTAGTTTATATTATTTCAAAGAAGTTTTTGCTACATGCCTGCAATAATGCGAGAGGATTCTTCTTTATTTGCATTCAGGATATTCCAATTGCCAGGGAACAAGCTTGGGAAGAAGGCTCTTCCTCTCATCATTTAGGTGAACATTCAAATGTAAAAGTGAATCCTTCGCAGAAGGGGAAGGCAAGTCCTCTGCGTGAAAATTCATCTTTTTTAGGCGTACTAATAGGTGATTCTTATGGAGAATGTTCCTTACTTTGGCAGACAGAATATATAATTTTGAATTCTAACGGGCAGATTTCATGTCATGCTTATCTTGGCAGTGAATCTTCTGGAATTTGCAGCCAGATGTTATACGAGATGAAGTTTTAACCTTTTTGGTTTGCATATTGTCCTCAAATATGGTATTTTGTAGCTTCAATAGGAAAATAGATATCTGTTGTGAGCTATACTTCCACATAATCTACTAACTGGTAGCTAGTGGTCTAAAATTGAAGTAATCACAAATGTCTTTTTCATCGTAATAAAAGTTAACTGGATTGTGATGCGCTTCAAGTTTTTATAATGCGTGAATCCGAAAATATCAGATAGATGTGTTTCCTACTAACCGCTGGCAATTTTTTAATTAATCTTGGCATTAACAACCATGCTAGAGAATAGCTAAACATCACATATCTGAGATCTTTTTCGTCAAGCTATTCTTACCATCTGAAGCATCACCTTCACTACTTATTCAAAATAAAAAAAAATTGATTAATTATCAACTGTGCTTACTTGGAATTATGGAATACTTCAAACATCTGCTTCAGTCATTAGGTTCATTCCTGATTCACTTTGCTTTCCCGCTAATGACATGAAGCTTCCCAGCACATCGATGGACGTTAGGCAAGAACAAGATACAAACCCATATTGATAAAAATTTTTGTTCCAAGTTGATTTAGAATAATAGAGTATACAAATTGAAATAGAGTATAAAAATTGAATGAGCTGTATGCAGTTAGTTCGTTAGAGTTTGTTGCAACTAGTTACAATTGTTAAAGGGAAGCAATATTATTGTAAATGTTGACGTCTAATCAACCGGTCCGACCGACGCTCGCAAACAAACAAAGCCCAACCATCTGCCCATTCACCGACCCACTCACGCACAATTACACGATCTCACAACTGCTTCTCTCGTGACAAAACTTCCTCATACGACAACAACCGAACCACACGCTCATTCGAACTCTCTAGCTCTCTCGGAACCAAAGGCACCTCTCCCTCTCGATATTCTCATATTCTCGTTCCAGTCGCACAAGCCTTTTGAAGATGTCTGTGTCAATTAATTGAATAATTTATTAATCAATTTTGAACTAAAATTCAATTAATTGAATAATTGATTAGTTTAAAATCGAATTAAAATAATTAATTTAAAACTTAATCAGAACTTTAATTAATTTAAAATCTAATTAAAATTTAAACTTTAATTAAATTAAATTAATATTTAATCAATAAACCATTCATTAAAATTTTAAAATCTTTGAAATTAATTAATTTTATTGAGCAACCAATCTTTAATTCAATTAATAATTAAACTAGACATAATTAAATAAGTTTAAAATCATTTAAA
The DNA here is from genome assembly GCF_001605985.2 of Dendrobium catenatum. NCBI lineage: Eukaryota > Viridiplantae > Streptophyta > Magnoliopsida > Asparagales > Orchidaceae > Dendrobium > Dendrobium catenatum. Next base: position 1,908,148 of record NW_021319178.1, read on the forward strand.
ATTAATTAACGAGCTGAGAAATTAATTTAAAATAAAATTTAAAACTTTAAATTAATTAAATTAAGTCTAAAATTTAATTAATTAATGCAAATTAATTCAAAATTTAATAAAATGCATTAAAATATTTAAAGAAGAATATTCACACTAAACAACCTAAGTACAACACATACCAACTAAAATCCAAACTCCTAAAACTAAATAAAACTAAAACTGAAAGATAAGCTCCAAAAATCCTCACCAAAATCCCTCAAACTCCTGGCGAACTCCATCCCATTGTAAACCCTACAATTGCAAGCTTCAGCTCCTGTAATTGCTAGACAAAAATACCTACAAACAAGTAGACTAAAGTTTGTGCAGGGTAAACAAAATTAGTACCGGAAAGAACAAAACAAGTGTTGGAAAGAACAAACAAGTATGTAAAGCTACTGCTACAGGCAAGACTATTGCTGAAAGGAATCTAGAATTATAGACGGAACAAAGTACTGGAAATAATGTACTGAAGCTAAAACAATGACTAAAGCGAAAGATAAGCTACTAAAGTAGGAAAGAAAAGCATTGTAGGTAAACACTAGTGCTAGTGTCAAAGCAGTGGAGGGTGCAAAGCCAAATGTTTGTTGCTAAAACCTCGCTACTAAAGTCCTGCTAACCTAAAGTTTAACTAACAACTTCTAATAAAGGTCGTAACTTCGACTTTGGTTAATGCATAAGGGGAAACCTCTCGGTATAAATAATATAACCCTAAATCCGGCTACACGAGCCACCTCTAATAAAGGCCATAAGTATCACTTTAATTAGGGTGTTAGGAAAAACTTTCCCAGAATAAATAACACATCCCTGATAATCTTGGCAATCTCTAATAGAGGTCGTAAGACTTACTATATGGGCTACTTCCAAGGAAAGCAGTAAGACCTGCTATACGAGCTGTTTCCCCAAATCCAAACATACGAACTACTTCTAAGGGAAGCCGTAAGACCCGCTACACGAGCTATTTTCAATGAAAGTAGTAAGACCAAATTTCTTAAACTAACATGCTACTTTCAATGAAAGCAGTAAGACCCAACTTCTTAAACATATGGGCTGCTTCCAAGGGAAGCCGTAAGACCCGCTACACGGGCTATTTTTAATGAAAGCCGTAAGCCCCGACCCCAAATCTAAATCAAACAACTGGTTAACTTCTAAATGAAGTCATAAATCTTAAACTATATTAAATATTGAGTATTCTAACAGATGTAAACCTCAAATCATAATAAAATCAAAATTCACACATATCAATTTCAGTTTACTCGGGATCCCTGAGAGGTGGCAACCCATGGTTGCTAATCAGATTTCCTGGACACTACGATCAACGATTGTGAGTGTTAGTAGACTGAAACCTACGGTATACTCGAGACGACGGAATCATGGAATCTTGATCGGTTTTACTTCCATCCCCCACAACTAAAATTAAAACAGTTGCACGTCTAAATATTGATTCATCCTTAATCAAGAATTCTCTTTTACGCGTTAGGAGGTGTAATTAACTATGAGAGCTCATAGGAAGTAGAACCTTAGAACTAAGTAAACTCTGATGCTGATCATCGGGCGAAATTTGGTTAATTTTAATTCTAATCTACCTCGGGAGGAAATGGAACCTAAAGCTGATGAAAATGGGGTTCGTGCGATAGCACAATCTTTTCCTGAGCGAATAGTAAAGTGATTGAAAAACTTATAAATACAGCTACTAACTAAAAAGAGAAACTAAGAGAGCAGATTTTTTTCTCTTAGTATGATTCTAATGATCTGTCTCGTTGCTTTTTTTGGTTTGAGACTAAGTGGGGGTGCAGTGTCGTGGAAGTTTCTATGGAACATGCTCCAATCACAGCTCTTTACCCTGAAAGTGTCCACCAAGTCTCAGAGCACTCAAAATGCACATACAACAATTCCATAGTGACAACCCTCAAAGTTGACCATTTATTTTTTTTATCATAATCTTTTAGAGGAAGAATGTCTTCTTATAGCATCGGTGCACGTAGATGAGTTGGCTTTGAGCTGGTACCAAAAGCACCTAAATAAACAACTGAGTTCTTGGAACTCTTTTAAGTTGAATGTTCTTAAAGGCTTCGGTGTATCATTGTATACAGGTTTGCTGGGTTAATTGGTTAAATTGAACCAACTTTGTTTGTCAAAAAAATTTTACAATGCTTCGAAGAACTTGCAAATCAAAATTTAGCCACCCCTTCATCTTTTTCTCCATTTCTTTTTTTGAATCAGGGTTGTGCTTCAACATATGGCAAGAAGTTTGCTCATTACGCTTACAGTTGCTATTGCAAGCTTTCTAATTAGCCAAATTAATGGACCAAACACTTGTCCCAACCCATTGTTCAAAGTCTAATTCGGACTATACTCCACAAAAAAAGGCATTACTGATGCAACATTTGATTTCAACATAGTTGGGCGAGCAAACATCAAAAGGTTTATGTTTCCAATACAGCAACCAACATAAAAACAATAAGCCTTTATTCGAATGCATGAGGTCGGCTACATGAATCCTTTTTCTCCATTATGTTCTATTAGGAGTCAAATTCTCATTTGAATTTAATAAAAAATGTCATTGTAATACTTTCTAATCAAGCCTTTTTTATGTCTACATCTACCGTACTTAACATAGGCCACATCCAATAGATTTAATCTCCTAATGGGGTCATCAGAAGGCCAACATTTTATATGACCACACCATCTAAGTTGGCTCTATTTAATCTTATCTAGCACTGGAGCTACTCCAACCTTTTCATGTATATATTCATTTCGTATTCCATCTTTAAGTGTAAAGTCACTTATCCACTTGAGCATCTTCATCTATGCAGCACTCAACTTAATTTTATGCTTCTCTTTTAATGGATAATATTTTACCCCATAAAGTATTGCTGGTCTCACTACCATCTTATAAAATTTTTCTATAAATTTGAGATGTACTTCATAACAGGCCCAATGCATTCCTTCACTTCAACCATCCTATTAAAAATTGTATTTAATAAATAGTTTAATTAAAAATTGACCAAAATACCCCTTGATTTAACACCATTAACCAAAAAATTTGATGTTAGGATAAAAAATGCCCCATTTTAAGATTTGAGGGACCAAATTGGTCCCTCAAAAGAGTTAGGGACTATTTTGTCCCTCACAAAGAGTTGATGAGCCATTTTGGTCCTTTTCTCTTATAGAAAATAACACAAGTAGTTTAAATTTTATTATGTTGTAGGGGTGGGATTGTTTTATGAGTGTAACTTTCTCACTCTATGTTTTTCAGTCCAATGAAGGCTATTGATAAGTTCAAACAAAGGAAGATGTGCTAGGTTTTATAGTGGAGATAGTGAATTAGAAGGATATGCATTCACCATGGGCTACCAAGCAATATACCTTATTGATGAGCTTTTAATATGACTTTATATTATATTAAGAAACGAATTAAATCACCTCAAATGTTCAAGAATAGCTCACAAGTATGACAAAATTCCACCACAAGCAAAGCTCCTCTTGCTGAAAAAGTTCTCTTCAACTGTTTCTTGAAAATCCTCCTCCCAAGCTTGCTCTGATTCTAAAGTTGATGGTGGTGGGAAGCTTTATAAGCAGAGTAATGGTTGGAGATGACTATTTATGGCTGGCTTATGATGTAGAGATGTGATCTAGGGTTGGTTTAATGTGTGTTCTTTGGGTGGTTTGAAGGTGGGGAAATTTTGGCTATCTTAAATGGTTCTTGTTTGGATTGAATTAGTTCAACTCTTTCAGTAATGGGTTTAGGGATGGCTTAATGGAGTTAAATGATTGCAGAGGGGTAGATCTAGAGCTTTTGGTGGAATTTTAGGAGCTTTAACGGCTTGTGAGAGGGCATTGTCCGCATTTTGCAAGGCCTCGTCCTATTCTAATAAATGGTAGTGTTAGACAAGGAGAGCGCATTGTCCCCATTTTGCACTTGATTTGTTGATGCGGGCTACTTTCCTATCCCCTCTTCTCGAGTGAAGGTTACAAAGAGATTAGAAGCACTTTATCCTACCCTGAAGGAGCAAGCACTTGTTGGTTCTCCAGGTGGGCTCACCACCGATCTTCATTACCGGAATTCTGAGGAATACAGTTTCCCATCATCAACCTTCATTGCTGGAAATTCTGAGGAATATTGGGTCTTCCATCTCCGACCTTCATTGTTGGAATTCTGATGAATACTGGTCATTCCACTAGCCTTCATTGTCGGAATTCTAAGCAATACTGATCTTCCTTCCTGCATGCAAAGTCCAAAGTTGACCGAGCAGAAGCGAGAGAAGTCGAGCGTAGGACTTCCTCTTGCGTGCATCTGAAAAAGCCGAGAGTTCCCTCTCATGTGGGTCTATGGTCGGGACAAGAAAGAGTGTGAGTCCTGCACTCCTTCCGACGATCATATTAGAGGGATCAGAGGCCTTGCATGCACTTATTTGGGGAAGATCAAATAGGTGTCTATTCGGATGGAGTCAAACGACTGATTTGCATGGGGCCGAAGGCTGGCTCGATCGGATGGGAAGAGATCTACATGCCAAGTGCTGAGCCGCTTGAGACTTGTTTTTTCTGCTGCTGTCTCTGAAGCTTGCTACAACCCTTAAAACAAATTTATTTTCCTTTATACTGTTGTGCCTTCATTGCCGGCCTTCCCTTATTGCAGTTATTCTATCTATAACCAATACAACCTTCATTGTCACGCTGCTTAATATAGCTCTACCTTTTTGAGGCTGATTATTAAGCTGGAAATGACAGATCTGTATTCTCCATCTTGAGGGGGAGTGGCAAATATCATCCCATTTGTTCCTTACTCTTTGATCCTATGGCTAGTATGGAGATCCGTGGGAGGTTCACCTAGATCATGCCGATCTACTTCCATATTCGGGTGGCTGATTTATGAAGAATTATATTAGGGCAATTATGTATGATTCTCTAGTTATTTGTTTCTTTATTAAGATATCTTGTATAGATCTATAAATAGGGATAATTTTGTGTAATAAAATTAAGCTTTTTTCCTATCCAATTCTCTGAATTTAACAGTATTGCATGATGGGGATCTTATATGGATTCTACATCAGATTATTGTGGAGAGCTCTGGCTAGTTTTATCCTTTATATCTGTGAATGTTGGACCTTCACATGCATTTATTCTCTCTAGATTTGTTTATGCAAATAATTTACCGTTTGAACAAAACCTCTCAATGCAAATGCAACCAAATTGGTAGCATTTGCTTTGCAGAGGCTTTGAAAAGTAAATGAACTAAAATTGGGTTGTTGTAAAGTAATACAGCAGTTTTGCGGCAAACTAAACAAAAAAGGTCGCATTTTCCGACATTCTATTCATCTTTACACCCATTTTGTAGCTAAGCAAAGTCCCTAAATAAATTGTTATGATGTATTGAACTGCAGTTTTCCCTCTCTTCCTTTGTCCTTTTTTTTACACTTCCATCCTTCTCTTACATCATCTTATTAGTTATATGGTTTCAGTTAATTTTGATTACCTCATATTGCCACTTATTTCAATTTTGCAGGCGGATATGGAAAATCAAACCCAGAGGACTAAAAAGAATAAGGAAGAAAAAGGAAAAGGTGGATCTTCTCAAGGCCTAAATAAATTCTTGTATAATGAAAACCAACAAATATCTAGTCCTAAACTGCAAGCTTCAGCCATGAATACTCTACCAACATTCCAATCTCAACTCCTGGAACAAGCAAACTCGTCTCATCACATCATGCTCACCGATTTCGGATATCCTGGATATCAGTTTCATGGTATGCCATTGCCACCTCAAATTCATGCAGCAAGGAACCAGCATAAGCCCGTCTCTGGTTCTTTCAAAGCTCATCTAGATTTCTCAAAGCACTCAAAACCAGTAGGGACTTCTTCTAAACCATTGATCATGACCCCTCAAGAAAAGATAGAAAAACTGAGACGGAGGCAGCAAATGCAGGCCATGCTTGCCATTCAAAAGCAACGAGAGCAATATAATCATCAAATCTCCGGCTCTGATGAAGCTCCCTCTCTGGCTTGCTTGCAAAATAACCAGAATCACGGTGTGACCAGAAATACTGGTGTTGTGGAAGAGCTTGCACAAAAGCTATTATCATCAGATGCTAGCAGTCTAGCAGAACAAGATCAGTCTCAGATGATATCTTCTTCCCTTGACGGTCACTCTGTCGAAGAAGCTATATATTATCAGCTTCAAGATGCCATGGGAAAGGTTGGTACCTTCAGTTCCTGATTGGTTTGGTCTTTCTTATTACTTTCATTAATATTTGAAATGCTTAATGCTCTCTTTTGCAGTTGGACATGAATGTTAGGCTCAGCATACGTGATAGCTTGTATCGTCTAGCCAGAAGCGCCATGGAAAGACAGAATATTAGTGACAGAAGCAGCACTAACAAGGGCAACAAGGAAGAAGATGAAATTTCTGCAGATGAAGAATCAAACAACCAGAACAGGTATAATTTTTCAGATAAAAATGTACTCACATGAACTGAAATCCCATTCTTATTAGTCTCCTTGCCTCATTTGCAATTCTGCAAAATACTATGAATTAATAGCAGAATTTTCTGCAGGTATTCCAGGTTGATAGACTCAGAGGCAGTTACTAATCCTATCGACCGGATTGTAGCCCACCTTCTTTTTCACAATCCTTCTGGGTCTTCTCTTATGCCTATTGCAGATGCAGGTATGTCCATGGCCACTTCTATGTGACCCTGAGAATATGCATTAAAAACTGGATGGTTTATCTTGTGAATTACTTGGCAGCCTCGCAACATAAGTTGAAGGAAAGTCTATGAAGAGGTGTGAGAAACAAACTACACATTCAAATATGAACTGAGAAAAGTTTCCATTGTTATTTTCTAACAATTTGATTCCATTTTCCTACGTTTTGAGGTCTGGTTTTCCTTCCCTGTCAAGAAGCCATGTCGAGTTTACAAGCTCCAAGTTTCAATATTGTCTTGGTGGAGATATATCTATTCTACGTCTATGCATAGCCTGTGTATAGTTTACTTGTATGTGCATTATCTAAGGCCGTTTGAACAGTTTTGTGTTAATTACCTCTGTAAGCTTAAATAAACACCAAATTGTAGCTTTTGAGGACAAAACCATAAAACCTCAGTTGCTAAGATACAAAATTTTGGAAGTTTTGTTCCACTTAAGATATGAAATTGTATATGGCTATTTCACTTGAAGAAAACTGAAAGCACAATGTCAGGATGATTTGGTGTTCTAAATTTCTTTGCTTTAAATGATTTTCTGATAATCTGCAGCACTGTTTCTCTCTGAGGTGATTGAAGAATTTATCTTTGCAGGCAGGAAGAGGGGTAAAACTAAATTCTAACTATTTTTTAGAAGGCATCCTCTTTTTATTTGATGATTCGTTTGATATGATTTATATCTTTCAATTTTTGTCAGTTTTTTATAAGATTTGAAAGCAATTATTAAAAGCAGAAAGGTGGATGGTTATAAGAGAAAAAAAGCAAACTCCAAAGAAGCTTCAATGTTGGAGAAATTAGGGTTCATTTGGGATAGCTTTCTTACTGTTTTCTAAAGTAATTTTTTTTTTTCACAAAAGATCTTTGAACTATAAACTTTTATGTCAAAAAGCTGTTTTAAAATGCTGTCCCAAATGAAAGTCTAAATGAATATATACAATCAAACAGTTATATGTTTTTTTTTTTTTAAATTTTATAAATGAATAGTCTTTAGTATGAGCGTGTATGGAGAGTGGTTCAACGGTCATATACAAAACATGTGATGCACATAACCGAGCTGTGAGAGGGTTGTCTATGAGCTTGCATAGAAGAGAATATATTATGTTCAATTATTTGAAATTTGGATTAATATACATTTTATATTTTTATTTAAGAAAATATGATTGAAAATTTGCTTCGAATAAAAATGCCCTTGATTATGTTCATGTCAAACTATCCTATTAGCAAATTTGAGCAACGTTGTTCTTAGCTTTTCCATGCGCTTACAATCATTTTCTTTGCTAATATCATCATCCTTTCAGCTGAGATTTCTTGTTACATTAGGAAGAGAAAGTTATGATTGAATTGGATGAAGTAGTTTAATGAATTATTTGGGACAATTTTCTTACTACTTTTTAAAGTAACTTTTTAGTATAAAAATTTTAATTTTTGCACTAAAAGCTTGTTTTAAGAAGCAATAAGAAAGCTGCCCCAAACGAAGCCTAAGGCTCTGTTGCTTTCTTACTGTTTTATAAAGTAGATTTTTAGTACAAAAATTTTTAGTTCAAATTATTTTTTTTTGCGTTAAAAATCTGTTTTAAAAAGCAGTAAGAAAGTCGTCCCAAAAAAAGTCTAATTCGACTTTGGAAATCATGGGCTAACATTGTTAATCTTTAAATTTTGTTATAGGAACATGATTTAAATGATTGTGTTGATTCATACTTATAATGGGTTTGAACAAGATAAATGAGATTATTTAGATGAAGATTGAAAATAAATATATATCTATTTATAACTTTCAAGAAATAGGAATTTAAAGATTTTTAAAGAGTTGGGCTAACATATGGCCTTAAATAGTGGATTTAAATTTTTAAATTGATTAAGGTGATATGTCCAAAGTAATTATCAAGTGAACTATCACTTGATAGTGATAGTCAGCCTATCATAGCAACAAGCCATCTTCATAGCTAATTTGTACTAACATAACTACATGTAAGTATAAATACAACAATATGAGAGAGAGGTTGTTGAAATTATTAAACTTCAAACTCGAAGATTAAGATATATGAATGGGATTTCAAATACTCAAAAGATAAGAATTTTAGATTTTTAGAAAGAGCTCCAAATATTCATATGGTTGATATATTTAATTAGAGACATTCGACTTACAAAGAAGTAAATTATTTGGTTACATGGGTATAAGCAAACCAAAGCTGTCCATTTGAAAGATATGATCACATAATATAATAACTTAGCCAAAGATACATGACTAAATCGAGACAAGACTTAGTTAAGAGAGTATGAATGATTTAAGAAACAAACCTAACAAGAGAGCATGGATGGTCAATGAAAAAAATCTAACCAAAATAGCATAAGTAGGCTAAAAAGAGTTATAATTAAAAGAGTGACTAAGAGAACCATCTAAGTCAAAATAGCATGACTAGACTAAAAAGAGTAATGGCCAATGGTAAAGTAAAGAATAATATTACCAAAATAGCATGACACTTGAACCACTGCTCTGTTACTCTATAACATTGATTGCATGCCTTCTTTCACACTAAACACACTAAGGAACATAGACTTTCATAATATTTTTCTTGCTCCCTTCAGTCATTCTCCTAACCGGTGGAAGTTTATGTTCAGAAAGTCATTTATTTAGACTGCTTGGCCAACTATTCACCTACCAACTCAACAGTTATATCAACCAATTCCAATACACCCTCTGGTGTAATATAAGGTGCTCAACTATTTTGATCGATTAGAAGTTCTTTCCCACTTTGATTCATTTTTTTGTGCCTGAACAGTTAAACAAATCTTTAAGATTCATAAATGTAAAATATAGCCTCATTCCTATTCTACTCATAAACTCTAGTTACATTTCAATTTTTCTAATAACCATTGCTCTTATACTACTTTGTAATGTCCTGAGGTCTATAGTGGAAGAATTTTTTTTTCTTTTTCTCTTTATATATCTTTTCTTCTTACTTTTTTTTTCTTTTCTCATTTATTTAACAATCAGATCAATTTGATATCCAGAGCTGATTAATTACATTAAAGAAATATAAATAATGAAAAAAAATATAAGTCACATTACTATAATTAATACTTACACTTTGATGGAGACTGGTTTGTAGAATGATACATTCTTCGAGGAGATGACATGTTGTAGGTTTCAAGTTATTGGTAAATTAGAAACTCCTCCAAAGTTTTATTACTTTTCTTGTAAATGTATATTTTGTTGAGCTTAATTTTTTCAACAGAGAAGCCTACCGTAGTAGCAACTACAATATAATGGTTTTCATCTTTAAGGCAGATCAAGTTCTCCAACATGCTTGAATGCTTCAATGAGGAATTTATAAACTGGGCAGCAACCAATCAATGAGGAATTCATTTTAGGATTGACTTAGATGTCAGCTGACTAGTTGTAGCCCCATTTATAAATTATTCATTGAAGCATTCAAGCATGTTTGAGAACTTGATTTGTCTTGAATGTAAAAACTATTTTGTTGTAGTTGCTTCTACGATAGGTATCTCAGTTGAAAAAATCAAGCTTAACAAAATGTACATTCATAGGAAAAATAGTAAAGTTTGGGAGGAGTTTAAAATTTATCGATAAGTTGAAACCTACATCACATCATCTTCTCCAAGAATGCAATGTTCTCCAAATCAATCTTCATATTTATTGTCTATTTCTCATTTTTCTTTCTCAGTATCAAAATATTTTTATGTTAAAATTCTAAAATCTGGGAACCCTAAAATCTAGAGACCTCTCATGGATTATTTTCTTAAAATTGAGCCCCAATCAAAGTTGATGGACCTAGTGGTCAGGTCACTGGCTACAAATAATATACATTAAAATACTATTTCATTGAAGTTCGACTCCACATGTAATAATTTCTTGAATATATAATTACTATATAATTAGGTGCAAACAATGTTGATCTTTTAGCTTAACGGCTTTGTCCGTTTAAACTCTGATCGAAAGAAGGGAACAAAGTATGAAAACCCCTACCGTTGATGGGAAAAATTATTCTGTGCAGAGTCTGAATGTAAAGCAACGTCCGGAAGCTAATAAAAAATGTTACGCGTGGTTTGCCTACGTGGAAGTTGCCGACATGCATTACCTACATAAATTGCCCGCTTTGACTATCGGGCCGATTTTAATCTGTCTTCTCAGCCTGACACCTGCCCGCCCAGAGGAAGGTAAAAAGGTGAAATGTTAAAAAAATTTCACATTTCAAGCTTCTATTCATTTTTCAACATTGGCATTCGCGGTTCTCCGAAGTTCCTGCATTTTATTCTCCTTGTAACTTTTGACATTCTATCATCTCCTGCAAAATGGCGTCACCTACAAAAAAAATTAGTTGCTTGTGGTGTTAATTTAGATTTTTTACTATGTAATTACTCCATTTTATGCTCATGTACTGCGTTTTTATTGCGTACATAAAAAATGTGCTTTTATTACTTGCTTACGTTTTGTGTATGTTCCTATGTAAAACAAGTAAACACACTAAACCCTAGAAACCTAAACATTAAAAATTATAAAGTTTAGTGATTTTTAACTTAATAATGATTCTTGCATAATTTATGTGTGAACTCTCTAACTTAATAGTAATTCTTGCGTAATTTATGTGTGAATATTTGCGTATGTTATGCATAAATTCAGCGTAATTTATGCTGAAATTTTGTGTAATTTTTTTGTATGTTCTACATAGATTATGCGTATATTCTGCGTATGTTCTACATATTTTATGTGCATTTTTTGCGTATTGTATGCATATTTTATTTCGTATCTTCTATTTTTTTTATTTTATTTGTTTATTTCTTAATTTATTTAGGTCTATGTTTAGCCTACTTCCTATCGATGCTATATTTTGACTTTTGGATCAATCTATAATAATTTTACTCAGTTAATTTCTCTTGATGTTTAGGGCAACTAGAAGAAATTAAATATATATCAATTTTTATAATTTTTTAGATTCAAGCAAAATATCCCAATTATTTTTGAGCTGATGACAATTTAGAATATTTCAAGGCAATATTTTATTATATATGATCATGCTATACATTTCATTGTTGATGAAGTGGCCCTTCTTACTGGTCTTTCAACTAGTGGTGAAGATATCTCCTAGCTTTTCTTGGCTCCTATAGGAGTCACATCAACGGATATAAAGTCCGACATATTGTAGTTAAACAAATATAGCCTTGAGAGATTATGTTAAAAATATTTATTATGTATTTATGTTTAAATTTATTTTTCCAACTTAATAACTTTAAAATCCCTTGGTTGCTTCATATAATATCAAATAATGTAGATGAGTTTCATCAATTAACTGGGAGGGGTTGATTAGGGAATTTTTAGTTGAAGAGTTTAATAAGATCTTCGCTAAGATTTCAAATAATAAGCAAGCAAATTATATCAATGATTTTGTGTCTCTGATAAGTACAAGTGTTAAATTTATTCTATTTTTTATTTAATTATACTAATTTATTTACTAAAATTAACTTTAATCTTATGCATGTTTGGTTCCTTGAGCACACTTTAATTCTTGCTCCTCATTACCCTAACTTAAGGCCTCATTTTCTACGATGGGCAGATGATATTGTATATAATATTGATAAGATCATTGACTTATTGGTTAACATAAAGGAACGAAAGGAATATCATGCAACAAGTTTTAATTAATACCTCTAAGAAAAATAATGATTTGCTCACAAATAATTTTTTGTATATATTTTATGTTCTCTAGGGAGTTTCCCTGGAGAAAGCTAATCTATTAGGCATCCAAAAATATCCATAATGCAGCCCTCCTCCTTCCCATCATAAAATAACCTACCCATCAACAAGAATTAAATTCTCCAATCACACACCTCATTCTCCCAATCAAATCCCCCTCCTCTCCAATAAGCCCCACAATATCCTCAACAACCAGAATTTCCATTTTCAACTAAAGAACATGCAATTCTCTCAGACAAAATAATGAAATCAACCCAAGATACCTGCACAAAACTCTTCTATGAATTTGAAGATATACTGAGCAAGAAGATTAAGCAACTAGGTGAAAGAGTGCAAGTAATTGATAATAAGCTCAACCATTACATTGATCATTGTCAGCAACCATTGAATCCTGAGCAACAACCTGCTCCCTCCTCCTCATCATGATAGAAACCAATCAAAAATTAAGGGATACTTTTTGTAATCCAACTAAAGAAGGAAGCCCAAGATGAACCATATATCCTTACCCCAGGAAAACCAGATATCCCTGCTCCAAAAAAAAAAAAAAGATATTCCCGTCAAAGATAAATTAGATATACCTGCCCAACACAAACTAGATATCCTTGCCCAAGACAAACCAGATATCCATGCCCAGCTTCTAATGACGAGTCAAAAGAGGATATTATAAAATTTAAAATGAAGGTGAATGTCAAGAAGCAAAAATAAGATATCCCTCCCCCAGCCCAAAATGAACCAATCGATATTCAAGACATTGTAATAATTTCTCAACTTGCAAATACATTAGTGGAATACATAGACAGGGATATGCTGAGTTCTAAGAAAAAAAAGATATTTTTGATGAATGCTTTATGAAGTTCACTGACAAGTAAATTTTGTAACACTATATTATTAACTTCATTTTTGTTAGTTTTTTGTATATATTGAGATGCTTAGTGACTTATGTATTGGGTTTTAAGTGCATAAATAGTTGTTTAATGTAGAACTTATGCATATTTTATGAGTATTTTATGTATAATTACTACATATGTACTGCATAGTTTATGCATAATTACTACTTGTTCTATGCTTATTTATTGCATATTTATGCATAATTTTTTTTTCAGGAATCATAAAATATTTTTTTTTGGAACATTGTAATTCATAGAAGTGACATTGATGAATTATTATGTGATAGTTACCTTGACAATAATCATATAGATGTCTTTGCCATTTTGTTATATGAGAAGAGTAAACTTTTCCCTAACAAAACTATATTTTTTTATATGCCTCTCCACCGTATTAGGTTAGTATACTATTTGAATTAAAAAAATGTGGTTTTGAAAAAACTTAAATATTTTTTTGGGAAAGTTAAATTTCTAAAATTTTAATTTTGAAATCGAACACGCCATTATGAATAGTATATCGCCTTGAGATGCATATATATCATTTCCTAATGGGTTCAAATTTTAGAACTTTAAATTTTATCCTAATTATTATAGTCAAACTTAGTGAATAATTACATATGAACATGGAGGGTCAAGATTAAATTCAATCAAGTGTTTGACTATAATGATCCGTATAGGTATCATTAATGTCATAATCAATGTAATGATAATAAAGTAATATATATTTTCGAGGAAAGAGGATATTGTCTATTATTGATTATTTAAATATGATGATAACGATCACAATTTTTTTGTTTATTTCCTAAAGATAATTAATTTAAGTTTAAAAAATTTGATTTTTGAAAATCTGGGTTTCTAAATCTCCTACGAGCGTAAGCCATCGTAATTAATTACATCATTGGAAAATAAGAGTTTCTTATGAATATTCTTGATTAAAATAGAGATAAAAAATTTATTTAAGATTTTCAAAGATTGATATCAAAGAAGGTAAGGGTTGTAATCTTCAAATTGGATTGGTTCAAGGTTGAGATATTCTTTTTGGAGGTCAAAGGAGGAAGGGTAAGGAGTGTTTTGGGATTCTGAACTAATTCATAAACACTCCAACCTATCCTAAGTATTGGGCTTAAATTTGATTGAAAGTGATATTTAGTTTGAATGATCAATTTTATTAGAAGGTTGAGATTCAACTCCTAGAGGTTGAGATCTTATAACCTAGGCCTTTCTCAAAACCTAAGTCTAAAGTGGGTATTAAAAATTAATGACCCAAACATAGCTAATGCAATACAAATATAGACTTACCCCGACCTAGATTGAGGAGCTAGCTAAACCACCTAGGCACTTCAAAACTCTATGTTCAATCACTTATATGAGAATGGTAGGGACATTATATTAAGTTAAGTTTGAGGAAAGTGGGGTCGACATTTAGAGCAGATCCTAATTGGTCCCTTAACTTATGTTGGGTATTTGATGTCTAAGTAAATGCATATAAAATTTTAGACATTTTAAAATTTTTATTAATGCGATGCATGTTAGTTGACTCGATAAAATGCTTAAATCAAAATTAAACAGTTTAAAAATTAAGCTTAAAAAATAGGGTTTCCCCTAGAGATTGCACAACATCCCCTTGATAGAACTGCACTCTAATAGGTTAGGTGGTCTATTAGAACTCGCAAGCGGGGAGTTGCCTAACAAGGTTGAGAAAAGTAAAATATGATTTATGAAAAACCCTCAGTGAGTCCAAGCTTACTTCTTAAGATCGTTAGAGTTTTTATATGAGCTAAAAATTTTAATTGGTTTAAGTAAAAGATTTTTTTTTGTACCCTCACGAGCCTTTGATCTGATTCCAGGCTAATACAAATATGACATGCAAGATCACCATAAAACTACTAAAAGCAAGACAATCATAAACACAATCAACATCAAATAATCAACATTAATAAATAAATCAATTAAAATTTAATGACTATAGGCAAATGCCTTTTAATATTACATCCCAGAATTACATAAAAAAAGAGGCCAGACATTACTAACAACAACCCAGATTCTACTTCTAAGACTCAATTGACTTTGAGAATTGGGTTTCTTTTTGTTTTCCACTTCATCATCATTCTGTGAGCTCCTTGGATCCATCTAGTCTGGATATCCAAGTGAAAAGAAACTCTCCCTCGAAAGCGGTGTTATCTTTTCTCCTAGGATATTCAAAGTATCCTTAGGCTTTCAAATGGAGGAAGAATCTCTCATAAGAGATGTCCTCTCCTCTTTGGAATCTAAATAGAATATGTGTATATCCCATCTCAAATCACTTTTACAACTCAAAAGTATCTCAAATTATATTTAATAAAAGAGAAAATTCTAGACTCAAAACACCGACAGGATTATCCTAAGTATATATAATTAAAACATCCCAAGCAGTTATAATTAATCTTAAGTAGTTTTTAATTAAAAAATACTCAAATTCATAGCCACACTCATGCTCTTTTAATTTAAATGGGGTCTTAAATAATTTTTGAAACATCTATAGAAAATATTATTAATTTAAAGCTTAATTTGTTTGCTCCCTTTAATCAATTCCCTGTATGAGCATGACCATCTGTATAAGATTGAATTAGTATAAATTGCTCCTAACCTAAGGGTAGATCTAATGCATAATCAATCAAATCACATAATACAAAAAGTAAGTAAATAATCAAGAAATCTAAGCTAGCAAATAACATGCAGTAAATGCTCAAAAAACCTGGCACACAACATAAAAGTAAATACTGGTCCAGCCTAAGACTAGAGTTGGTTGTCCTAACAAACCATCTAAAGTGTGTGTAAAGGTCATGTGATTTTGATATATCCTATGTAGGACACTTGATTAAAGTTGCTTAAAGATTTGATTGGTTGAAAGGCTTAAGGGAAGATATTGTTTAAAGTTTAAGTCTTAATGATTTGAAATTAATTTTAAGATTGATTTTAATTATTTATTGAATACAACCTTTGTTGCTCACATAGGCTGTAAAGTTTATTTCACATTCCTTGTGGCTAAGCTAATAGACTCGTAAGCCTGAGTTACATAGTGGTAATCAATATATTTAAGTGTTTTGGTTTGATTTAAGATTTAAATTTTGATAATTTTTAGAATTTTTTGGATTATTTTAATCATTTAATTAATGGGTTAAAAGTTAACTTTTTTATTAAGCTTAAGTTTTGGAATTTTTAATTTTTTTATAAAATATTAGACCTTAAGATGATAAGTTAAAATATAAGTATGATATATTTAGAATTTTCAACATTTAGTTATGAAGGTCTAAAGATTTAACTTAGATTTGACCAAAATTTGATTTTTTCATATTTGAATGATTTTTGAAGGTTTGAAAATTTTGAAATAGTTTGAACCCAAATTATCCCTAATCTTCTTGAAATCATCTCCAAAGGTCTGAAATAACCTAAGGAGAGATTATCAAGTATTTGAGAATTTTTTGAAAGTTGTAATTATTTTTAATTAATTAAATTCATTAAATATTAAATTTTAATTAAAGTTAAATTAAAGTCAAATATGGAATTAAATTAAAGTGAATTTATTTTTCTTAAGTTGTAAATTAAATTCTGATCAGTTTAAAATATTATATATATTTTTTTGGGTTTAAATTTGATTTATTAAAATTTTTGAAACTTTTAAATGCTTAATTAAGGGTTTAAATTTAAGTTGGATGATTAAGGAACTTAATGATTTAAAAAATTAGTGCAAATTTTTTTTTAAGTTTGTATGTGTGACTAAGTTTGAATGTTCAAACTTTCAAGTCAATAGAAAGTGTATCCTAATTCCTAGAATTTTTCTAAGTTCTCTAAGTAAGTCCTTAATGATGTCATTAAGTTATGTTGGATTAAATCAAAGTCATGCTAACCCTTAAACTTGACATGTATATATCACACATAAGCACAATCAATTTCTAAATTTAGGAGAGCCTATGCTAAGTGGTGTGTGTTTTCTAGACATGCAAGGACAAAATTAACTTGAATAATTAAATAATTATTCAATAATCATCCCCATCAACTCTATTCAAATAGTACAATATATATTTAAAATTTCAAGGGATCTCTCAATGTTGAAGATTTAAACAAAAATATAATTTTACCAAAATAATTAAAATTTAATATTTAAAATAATTCAAAATATATATTTAATATTTTAAATCAATAATAATTTTAAATTAATGTATTAATTTTTTTTGGAAATATTGTTATAAAATATGTTATATTTCTATTAATATTTTATTTTTTAAATATTTTTTTATTAAAAAATATTTTCAAAATAGTTTTAAAATTAATTTAAAACATGGCGACAATTAATATCAATGATTGATATTAATTTACCACGGTGGTAGTGGCCGCACACATTTTTTATGAACCACGTTAGTAGCCCACACAACCATCGGATATTCCGCATTAATGGATCAATTGTTATGATATCGTTATACGAGAAAACAGACGATCGGGGGAGTTGATCAGTTAGGATAGATCAAAAAATGGCCAGATATGAACTGTTGATCCTAAGATCAATGGTTAGAACTTATCCCAATTAAACACTCGCGTAAACCGAGCCCTAGTATAGAAAACTAGCTTGTTCTCTCAATCAGTTGGACTAAAACTCTTAAAATTTTAAACATAGATTAATTGAATGAACAGAAATGATTGGGATGTATTCATTTGGTTCGAAAAATGCTTTTTAGTGAGATAATTAAAGCTAAGTGTTTTAAGCTAGGGTTAGTTTTTTTACATCAATCCAACAAGTGGATTTGGGAGATCTTTAGTTTTCTAAGCTTGTTGATTGTCCACATATGTTTTCCTTGTTCAAACTGTGGTTTGATAAGATTTAGATCGATAGATCTCGACCTTGACGGATTTAGCCCTTAGCTCGTTGGAAAGCTCATCGGCGATGGTTTTGATCGGCTGGATTTAGGTAGGGGAATATAGAGGAGACTGAGGGGAGCTTCAAAGGACTGAGTCTCAGATCTGGAGTTGCTTGAGAAGTGAGAGAGTATAGGGTGTAGAATGATAGCTCTTGGAAGGGTTTTACCCTATTCAAATATCCCCGGGTGGTTTGGACGGTCTTGATTGCTTTAGATGGACTCCAGGATGCTGCCACCTATCCATAGAGTAGTTGGGAGCAGGAGGAATCAAGGATGAGAGGACATACTAGGTGGAAAGTGTCCTTTGTCCCCATGTGAGCATGTGGGAGTGTTTGGACCATTTAATCATGATCCAAGGGTTAAGAGAGACTTTATGAATGTTCTAGAGTGCTATTTAAGCAACTGGAATGGTTTAAGATAGAAGTGATTAGGTTTAAGGAGGGTTTTGACCATCTTTGACCACCTTAAAGCATAGGTTTGACTGTTTAACTGGTTCCCATGCCACATGGCAGTTGAGGTGGCATGGAGGAATGTTTAAATGGCGCTTTGGTGGGATCCTAAGGGTTTAATATGAAATGCTTGAAGTTTGGAGATATATTCAAGGTGGTTTGACCAAGTGTAGACATGTTGACTTGATTAACTTGCTTGGAATTGATTGGCCAATGATTGGAAAACATTTAGGCCATGATTGGAAATTAGTTTGAGGTTTGGAATGGGTTTGACTAAGTCAAAGTAGATATATTTGGTCACTCCACATGAGCTAAGGTTTACTCAAGGCATTAACTGAAATGATTTTAAAGAATCCTAAACAATATGATTGAATTTGAAATGCATGAACACATAGAAAGAAATGTTTGACAATAGGTTAGGTTTGACCAAATCAAACTAAGGGTGATTTGATTTCAAATAAGTTTGAATGGAGTTGACTCAAGTTTTGAGATGGGTTTGAGAGCTTAAGGGGTTTGATTTGATCAAATGGTGTTGACCATGTCAACCACGCTTGACCAGGGTCTGGGTTTGGGTAGATCTGGGATTTGGATTGGTCCTAGTGACCTCATATAAAAATGAGGTCAACATATACATGTTTAATATCTATATAATATTTTTAGATGTTTCATTTTTCATTTCTTATATTTATTTCTTGTTAAGTTACAAGGCGAGGGACCCACTAATAAAATTATTTATTAAAACATATAAACAATGAAGTTGTTAAGACATGCAACATTATACTTCAACCTATTATTGATGATGCACACTGGACTCTTTTGGTTGGGATGCTGAAGGAAAAAAATGGCAATTTTATAATTCTTTGTCCAACCCCATGCATAAGAGTATTCTTCCAAAGATTGTAAGTGTGAAATTAAGTATTAAATTTTGTTAAATTTGTCAAAATACCAGTGAAATAATATTTGTTCCATGTATTATTCAAATTAGATCCTTCTACAAGGACACAAAAGGAGCTTTTGATAGTGATATCACATAATGGAGGATCTAACCTATCAACGGTGTGCCAACTCAGACTAATAATATAGATTGTAAAATGTTTGTTTGCAAATACATGAAAAATATTATTTTTAAAGGTGACACCAACTGGACTAAAAGTAAAAATTGGCAAGAAGAAATGCCAAAATATAGGGTGGAATTTGCATACTTATTATTTTGTTCATCATTGAAATGAACTTTTTTGTTCATATTTTTATATAGTCTATAATTGTACAATGTACAATTTTTTACCTCATTTTGGTATGAGGTCATTAGGGCCTATCTAAAATCCTGCTTGGTGATCCTAGGGTTGGCAGTTATCCATTTGTGAATCATAAAGATCCCAATCAAATTTCATTCCAGGCTCCAGTTCAATTTCCACTCCAGACTTCTATCCTGCATACATTCATAGTTCAATCTGATTTTTAATCTAATCATGATCTTATTCAATCAATCCCAATCATTTATCTAATTATGATTGATTTGGAATACTCTAAATCCCACTCAATCAAACTCAAAATTCAACTCAATCCCAGACTTCCAATTCAAACCTTAGGTCAAGAGCTTAAGTCATGAAACCATTTCTAGGTGAATTTTTTATCACCTGGAAATCTAGTAAAATGACCTCCAATTTATGATCTGATAGCTTCATATCGATTACGAATTTTCCTAGAGTTAGCCTCCCAAATTTGAGCTCATTCTAAGTTCTATAACCCTAGAAACTAAATCTATTTCTAAAGGTTGCAAAACTTTTAAATATTTATGGCCAATGCCACTAGACTTGTCGCGTCATAGAATTTAACTTTTTGACTCTCTCCAAATCCTCTAACCACTTCCATTACCTCTATTATGACCTATTGACCAGTGAACTATATTTTTTTAACCCAGTTTGACACAGAGTTAACTGTAGGTTGAAATAACCAAAATGCTCTTCAAGGGAAAATTTTGAACTTTTGCCCAAAATTCATTATGGTTCAATCTTCTCATCCCTTGAAACTTCCTCCAATGAATCCCAAATATCATTTGAGATCGGTTGGACCCAGACTCAAGTTTTGGTTTGACCTGGTTGACCAAAATACCCTTTAAGGGTTCAAATATCCATTTTAGTCTAAAATGACCCCACTAGACCATGGAATCCCCTCCAATAGGTCCCTTTGATCATTTAAAATCTGTTGAGGTCAAACCCAACCCTTGGGCCAACCTAGTTGACCTAGTCAACTTAGGTTGACCTAATAACCCCTTAAGAGTCAAAATGGTCAAATTGATCAAAATGACCAACCTAGTCATTGGGACCAACTATACCAGACCCTAAATATTAATTCAAATATATTGAGCCCAACCTCTATCCTTTGGTCAACCTAGGTTGACTAGATCAAACATAAACCCTATGCTCAACCAATCAAATTCCAAATCAATATCAAATTCATTCAAACTCCTTTGAACACCTATTCTAGTGGTTTGGAGTTGACTGGAAACTTTGACTCAATCAGTAGTTGATTTGGTCAACTCAGTCAAAGTCTGGTCAAACTAGTTTTACTTGGGCCAATTCTCTCATTCATTCAAATAAGACCCATCTAAACGTCACTAAACCTTTAAACTTGTTTCATTACATGGCTTAAACATGTCTTAATTATGGGTAACCTAAAACCCCTTAACTTTGACCAAGTCAACTTTCAGCTCTTGGTCAAAGCCTTTTGTGTTTTCATTCATGCTTTAATTTTAAACCCTATGACCCCTCCCACTTGACTCAACAAAACCTACACTCCCTCCAATCCACCTCATTAGTCAACAAAACACTTTGACCAATCAAATAGTCAACTTAAATATTTAAATCCTTATTTGGAATGGTCAACTCCTCCCTTAAGCTTAAATCACCCTACTTCAAAGTCTTAAAACTCACTTAACCAATAAATGACTATTCCCTTCATGCCACCTAAGCATCCTTTACCACTTTGACTAGTTAAATAGTCAACAAGTGTTTCAAGTGGGCTCTCATAGTCAAAAGCACATGCTAATCTATCCTACTCTAATTTTTGCTAATGGGATAATCCCATTTAAATCCCAAAGCCCTCCTAAAGGCTCCTTAACCAAGCTAAGGGCCTGGTTTAGCCTTAAGAGGTAATGTGGTCCCCCCCATCTCCAAATTCCTTTAATGGCAAACCAGCTAGGTTTAGCCTTTCCTTTGCCTTCTAACCAACTAGGGCACATGCCAATGATCAAAAGGACTAACTTGAGGGATCATGAACATCCAATTCAAACCCTAGATGTTAAAACTCCAAAATGAGCTCATTTGATTCATTCAAAATAATCTTAGCCTCCAAGCCTTCTGAATTTTAGATAAGAATTGCAGCAAGAGGAAGTTTTAGATTGCATTTGGGATGACTGAGGCACTCTTTGCCTGCATAAAAAAATTTGTATAGACAAATGACTACCAAAAATAAATTGTACATATAAGCTATTAGAAATGAAATATTCCACTAAAAGTGGTGATAAGAATTACAACAAGAGGAAGTTTTAGATTGATTGGCATTTGGAGATAGTTGAGTGTAAACCTGGGAGTATGACATTCAGGATTATTATGTATTTGCTGAGCATTTCAAAATACTCAATAAATACTCAACTAAAATGTAGCTAGATGGTTAACACAAAATAATTACATCCCACGCTGCATTCCATAACAGGTAAGTGAAGAGGTAAATTGCAAACTAGACTTTTGTTCTCATAATGTTCCAGCCTTATATAGAAAAGAGAACTTAGAGACAAAAATAAAAGCGGTCAAACCATTAATAAAGGATCATCAAACTTTAGAGATCTCCAAACTTCAAGACCTCCCCAAACTTTAAACAAGCAATATAGGATTGATGCAGCAATAAAGGACTGGCACAACAATAAAGTTTATTATTTAAGTTTCGGTCTTAAGCAAATACACAATGAAAATCAATAAAAACTCAGCCGATATGCATTCGATATGTAGTAAATAAGATTGAAATGCTTTGAGTATGTAGTCTATACGCACTAAATAAGTACTATATACTTACTAAATACATAATAAATTATAGAGATGAAATTTCAATTAGTCAAACAAAGAAATTTTATTATCAAATAATTATATAAAATGATATACGCATATGATACATAGCCTATACACATTCGATACTGTAGACCTCCGAAAGGGACACTGCTCTGTGGGGGACAGAGTATAGAGGGCACACCTGCACCATCCCAAAGGATAGAAATGATCACAAGCCTTTACACTCTTCGCAAGCGGGCCAATGGGAGGGCAGATTAGATCATACATATGATTAACCATTAAGGATAACAGCTTTTTCCTACGCAGATCGATGGATAATAATATGCATGACCTGATCAGATTCATGAGGTTTCCCCCACCCGATACATCAGCTTGAGTAGAGTTTATTTGATGTGAAATTCAGTTTCACACAGACGTAAGCCCCCGTGGTTAATTACATCTTAAGATGGGGCCTAAGAAAACTCTCGATTAAAGATCTTATATTATTCTCTCAGATGGGATTGACACATATGGAGGAGACTAAAAAGTTCATAGTCAAAAGAAAGAAAATATTAAACTTGGCTTAGTCAACATACACGACTCACATCAGTATCCGGAGGGACTAAGGTAATGAAAAGAAACTAGAGAAAAGAAATAAACAATACACTCAGAGCATACAAGATAGAAAGATGGAAGTGACATCATCTATGTGATGCTGATAGACATAATTTATAGCCTCTGAAGGATAGAGGACTTACCCACCGATGAGGCATACTACGAGACACTGATAGTATCAAACTTGAACCCTAAATCTAAGGTGAGTTTAGTGTTCTACACATAATATTAACACTCATGTCTTAACTAATACATTCTAGACTTATATCCTGCCTGAAAAGGAAAGTCAGCTAACCACCTAATCGTATAAATCCATTATGAAAGATGGGTGGATGGCTATGTTTTTGGGAAGCAAGGTCGGTATCTAAAGAGATTTCTAAGTATTCTTGTATTTATGTAGGGCAGAATGCCTTTAAAACTAATATAATTAAATTTTAATTTAATTAATTTCTAATACAATGCATGCTAATTAAAGTTTCCAAATCAGAAATGCTTGAAATTTAAAAAAAGGTTTATATAAATGATTTTTTTTTTAGAAAATTAGACTTCCTCATATCCATCACCTCATCCTCATAGGTTGGATTATCTGGACTCTACCCACGGGCGGGAAAGTGTCTTAAAGCAAGGAGTGAGAAGATGTATTAATATGCATATGACCCCATATGATTTAAGTTATTCCTTAGATCGTTAGAATTTTATATTATTTAATTCTTAGAATTTTAAATTTTTTATTATGAGTAAAAAAAGTTTTATCCCTAAAGAGCCTAACAAAATTAGGTGCACACACATGCAAGAAAGAAACATATAAAAATAGGCAATTTCTACGATGAAAATAAAGTAAACACATCAATATAAATATATCCACCAGAATAAAAGAAAGTTCATATCAAGTGTCATATATGCACAACATAGGGTCTGCAAAAAAGTAATAATGATCAAGCCCCATCGACAACATCTTGGATTCTAGTCCCACTGAATGATGCAATTCTTAAAAATAAGACATTTCATCCTCATCTTCATCTTCGAGTCCTTCTTCGGATCACCTTCCTCTGTTCTTCATATGGTCCTTCCTTCGAAAGGATATCTAAATGAAAATGTAATTCCCTATAAAAAATCTTTCTTTTTCCCTTTGGATTTATTATATTTTTAAATACCTTATTTTTATGAACTTTTATAACTCGATACATCAAATACATTACATTGTGAAAATGAAAAATCTAGAATCTTCTGCATGATTATCCTAAACAGTTAAAGAAAATATCCCAAGCAGTTATATATAGAAAGAAAAGTACTCTTGTTAGCCATATTTGGTCATGCTCTTATTTATTTGGGAGCTAAGCGGCTGAAGCACATGTAACTATTATATAAGTATAATTTATTTATTATTTTAGCCCATTTATTAGTTTTACTTGAGCACAACCACTTGTAGAAGATATCGATAATATCAAGATTACCCCTAACCTATGGATAATTTATCGCACAATACATCATAAATAAAGTATAATAATAAAGCTCATTATTATAATAATCATCACAACAAATTAAAACAAATAACACACGTGCCATATGCAGAGCGTCACATCACAAAAATATAAAAGAAAAATACTGGGCTAACATAGAGCTAGAAGTTATGTTCTAACAAGCAATTCTATGTGTGTCTAGTTATCTATGTGGTTTTGGATATGTCCTATATCGGATAATTAGTTCAAATTATTTTATGTTATGATTTATTTAAAGCTGAATGGGGAATTTTAATTAAAGTTTAAGTATCAATATCTTGGGGTCAATTTTAATTAAATTTAGTTGGTTAGTCAGCTTTAATACTTAGGGTAGTTTTATCTGAAGTTTAAGTTGGATTAATAGATTTTAGAAGATACGGGGTCATCTTATCTACTAAGTTAAATGGGTCTAAAAGGTGACTTCTAGAAATAGGCAAGGTTTTAAGGTTTTAGAATTTTTATTAAATATTTTATCTTAAGGGGAGTAATTAGACTTTAAGTTTGTTGGATTTGGATTTTTTTAAGCGAACTTATGATTTTTAGAAGTTTTGGGCCTTAATTATCGAACTATGGTTGAATATAGAGTTGACTTTTTAATTTATGTTGATTTCTAGAAAGTTAATATTTTAAATAAATATTAATTTTAATTAGATTTGAATGCCTTTTAGTTTACTAACTTTGAATTTTTCTAGAATTAGTTATAGTTTTTCAAGTTTTGGCATTTAATGAATTATTGAAATTGTTTAAATAAGAGCATTTTAAGGATTTTGATCCAAATCAACTACAAACCTCTTGGAATCACCTCCAAAGGCCAGGACTGACCTAAGGAAGAGTTCCCAAGTGTTTGGGAAAATTTTAGTTAATTAAAAGAATAATTTTTAATCAAAATTAAATTAATGTTCAAATTGAAGTCCAATTAAGAGGCTTTTGATTTTATAAGATTAAGGATTAAATTTTAAAGAGTTTGATATATTATAGATAATTTTTAGATTTAATTTGAATTTATTAGAATTTTTTGAAGTTATCGGGGCTTAATTAAAGGGTGGATTAGGGTTTGTTAATTAGGTAGTTTAAAGGGCCCTAAAAATTCCTAGAAAATTCCAGTGGTTTAAAGTTGTCACTAAGTTCAAAATTTTTTAGTTTCATATCAATTGGAGGTGTACCCTAGTCCCTAAAATTTCTCTAAGTTTGCTAGAGTAGGTTTAAATCAAGTATTTATTAACTAACCCTTCGGGTAACATAAAGCTGGGAAAGCACAACAAAACATAGTACACCATATCCTTAGAACTAGGAGGGCTTAGACTAAGTGCTCGTGTATCCTAAGCATGAAAAAATTAAAGGATAATTAAAAAAAAGGATTAATGATATGATTAGTGAATGATTTGAGCCAAATCACTCACTAATACCCCACCATAAATTCTATTTACATGCGTAATCTATGTTTGAAATTTAATTGAGATCTCTAAAAAATTAAAGGATTTAATATATGTATAATTTAAAAATATTTTAAAATACATATATATCAGAATATAAATATATAAGTTTAAAAATAAAGTAATTAAAAAATAACTCAATATACTTATATATATGAGAGATCCACTGGCCACCAAAAAGGGGTTTGAACTTCTTTTCAAATTAAACTATTTTAAAATAAATGTTTAATTATTTAACTTATTTTAATATATAAAATTTAAAAATTAGAAAAATATTAAATTACATATTAATTAAATATTTAAAATTAATGGATTTTAAAATAAATTAAAATATATAACATATTTTAAAATAATTTTCATTTTAAATTAAAGGAAATTAAATTCTAAAAAATTTAATATGTTATATGTATTTTTTATTTAAAAATAATTTTAAAATAATTTTTAAAGAAATCATAATTAAAAATGAATTAAAATTAATTAAGAAAATACTTTTTTTTAATATCCGGTGGTGGAGGTGGCTGTCATATATGCATCGGCTCGAGATTGGGGGATGAAACCACTGACAATCATTACTAATGATTGCACCACGCAATTATTGGTAATGATTGTCGTGATATGAAATTCAATGACACAGTCTTTAACCATGTCGGATTTGGCATGTGACCGTCTGATGGCCTGTGGTTTGAAACTAACGGTGTTGATCTAGCCGGATGGAGAAATTGACCCGGGATCGAATTCCACGATCGATCTGAATCAAGAATGGTCGAATCACAACCATTGATCGCGAGATCAACAGTCCTGATATTTCCTAAGAGAACAGAAGCATAACCTGAGCCCTAGAAACTTTTTTTGGCTCGTTCTCCTAATCGGGTGAATCAAATCAAGTGAAATTTTAAACACACTACCTACACATGAAGAGTATTCATGGGAGGCCAAAATTGTATTTTGAAACACACTATATGAAAAGTTATTTAGATCTAGGAGTTATAGTTTATGGTTAGAGTTGTACCTCGATTTAATGGACGGATTAAATTGTTTAGGATATCATTGAGCTTGTTGACTGTCCATGATTGATCTTCCTCTAAGAACTATGATTTGAGAAGCGTTGGATCATCCACTTTAAGCCTTGGATGATCTTAAAGTATGGGTGGCCAAAATTCGATCGCTGACGGCCTTGACCGATGGGGTTTGACTTAAGAGAGGTGGAGGGAGGTCGAGAGAGCTCACATACAAAATTTCTTGGATTGGGAGAGACTAGTGTGAGAACAAAAGCAAAAGTCTCCTCTATGTTACCCTAACACCCCTATATATATCCCTAGGCTCATGATGAACGGCCTAGATCATATCTAGGATGAATTAGGAGGGAATTAATCCCCCTTGGTCGTGATTTGGCTCAAGGGAGGATTAGGAAGGCTTTAAATGCATTAAATGGAGGGGATTTGACCTAAATAGGTCAAATTTGGCCATGAAAGGCTAGGTTTCACCAATATATGGGTTGACATAGTCAACATAGTCAATTAGACCCAAGTATGTGAGGGTTTGAGCCAAGGATGGTTTGGAGTGGATTGGAGTTTGAATTATGACAATTTGGGGTAGTTGGGTCAACCTAGGTAGACCTGGTCAATCAAGTTGACCCAGGGCTTGGGTCTAAGCTCCATAAATTAGGTTTAACCCACTAAACCCAATGGAAGAGATCTTGGGGTTTGGCTTGGTCAATTTGACCAAGTCAATCCCCCTTGACCCAAGTCTGGGTGAAAACATGATCAATAGATAAGCATAATATACACATTCGATACACATAAAAGTTTTAAGTTTTTTTTAAGGTTTAGTGTTAAGTCATTTGTTTAGGAAATACAGAGATACGCATATGAAACATATAAATGCTATCAAATCAAAAATAAAGGACCATCAATAGAATATTGAACAAACTTCAACCACCACAATCAATATAAAGTAAGGAAAACATCAGAGATCCACATGCCAAACATAAAGACAATAATAATAACTGTCAAACTAGTAATAAAGGACTATACAAATAAGACTTACCCCCTTCAACCATATCAAGCACCATTTATTACACATGTTAGGTCCCCCAAGAAGGAAAAAAAAAGATATTATGAAATATTTTGATACTTAGTAAATAAGATTGAAATGCTTTGAGTATACAATCTATATGCACTAAATAAGCAGGGTATACTTATTAAATACACATTAAACTGTAAAGATGAAATTTCAATCATTCAAACAAAGTCATTTTATTATCAAATAATTATATAAAATGAAATAGACATACGATACACATCCGATACATAACCTTTATGCATCTGATACGCATTCGATACACATCTGATACGCATTCAATATGCATAAAGTTTAAAGTTTTTTAAAAGTTTAGTGTTAAGTCATTTATTTAGGAAATACACATACACAACTAAAACTCATAAATGCTGTCAAACCAGAAATAAATGATCGTCAATAGAATACTAAACAAACTTCAACCATCATAACAAATATCAAGTAAGGCAAATATTAGAGATCTACATGCCAAACATAAAAATAATAATAATAATCGTCAAACCAGTAATAAAAGACTATCCAAATAAGACTTACCCCTCTTCAACCACATCAAACACCATTCATTACACATGTTAGGGCCTCAAAGAAGGCAAAAAGTAGAGGTTACAAAATATTCTGATACATAGTAAATAAGATTGAAATGCTTTGAATTCATAGTATATGTGCACTCAATAAGTAGTATATACTTACTAAATATGCATTAAACTATAGAGATATAATTTCAATCATTCAAAGATAGTCATTTTATTATTAAATAATTGTATAAAATAATCTATTTATAATAAATATTTTACTTTAATAGTAAATCATCACAAATATACTTATTACATTTATTGCTCTAATTCAATGATATCCATTATCATCATAATATACCTAGCTAATGGCATACTGGAGGGCACGCCGGTTATGAATTCTCGGTGAAGCATTTGAGCATGCTTGTGAAATTATATTGTTTAGTTGATGCCTGATTGGATGGTACGCCGACTATGAATTCCTCGATGATGTTGACCTCGATTTTGCCCAAACCCTTGGTCAAAGGGTTGACTTGGTCAAAGGGTTGACTTGGTCAAATTGACCAAGAGGGCACGCCGGTTATGAATTCTCGATGAAGCATTTGAGCATGCTTGTGAAATTATATTGTTTAGTTGATGCCTGATTGGATGGTACGCTGACTATGAATTCCTCGATGAAGCATTCGGGTATGCTTGTGAAATTACACAGCTTAGTTGATGCCTGATTGGAGGGTTTGCCAGCTATGAATTCCTTGGTGAAGCATTTGGGCATGCTTGTGAAATTACACTTGTTAGTTGATGGCTGATTAGAGGGTATGTCAGTTATTAATTCCTCGGTTAAGCATTCGAGCATGCTTGTGAAATTACACTACTTTGAAGGTGAATACATTTGTGTTATATTTTTCTTAATGGGTGGTTTCCCTATTTAAAAAAAAATCTCAAGAAAACTTAGTTATAATATATCATAAAGAAATTAGTCAGGAAGTTAAATCATACTCTTTGGCTTCTTCTTTTGCCAGTGGCTTTTCAGCCCTGTATTCGATATGCCTTTAGGCATACGATTTAGAAGATCTTTCACTTTTGCAAAAGATACCTATATAAACTTGTGGTTCTTTCTCTTCCCATAAATAATCAAATCGATATTTTCAGACAGATCCTTCACTGCAGCCAACATGTATTGTTTAACCTCCTCATTTAGTTGAGTTCGTGTGCTAATTTGATATTCAAACTTGTTGATATGATTTTTTAATATGAATCCACTACTTGCTTCAAATTTATTATGAGAATATCCTTTTAATATTTGGCCTAAATATATATCTTTTCGAGCTCTTGCTGACCATATCAATAATAGGTACTTCTTTGGAATTTTCACAATATCCATTTGCCCCGAAACTCTCATGCAGTGAGAATACAATAAACCCATCATTTCAAACTTTCTGCAGGTGCATTAAATGATTCCAACTTGTGCATCAAAATTAACAACCCAAGGATTAGAATGAACTTTTTTCTCTATGCAACAAACAAAAAACTTAGAAGAATCATAAGACAAATTATATACTCATTTTACCCACACCGTGTAAAAATTCTTCTTAAAAATGAATATAATTTCATTGAAAAAAATTGAGTAGCTTGCTTTAATATTGGGCTACTTTTTATTACATGTTCTATTTTAGGCTGATTGTATTTATAATCCTCATCATGTTCATTCTGGCGCCAATTTCTCATCACCTTTTGTAAACCAAGAAAATAACCAAAACCAAGAAAATAACCAACTATAGAACTTGTGGGCTTAGAAATATCATGACACAAATTATTAGTAGACTCGCTACACTGTGTAAGTATAATGCCCATGTTAAAATAATCCTTATTAAATGTTATTTACCACTTATTCATTATCCTATGATGATCTTCCAACCAACCATGATTGTGGGGGTTCTCTTCTGTGATCATTTCTGCCCATGTTTTCTTAAACTCCTCATCAGAGCCACATTTGCTCAAACACTTATGGAAGAGACCTATGACTTTGTTGTTGCTATTGAAGAACGACACTTTTGATGGAGTCTTTTTACGGATATGCCATTGGCATAATCTACGATGAGTGTGAGGTGATGCAACTTATATGGCCCTAGCCATTGCTTGGTCTTGATTTGAAAATATTATTTTTGGATTTTATCACCCATTATTCATATAAAAGTTGTAAATTACCATGTAAATGATTCAATCGTCTCTTCTGATAAGAACGCCATCCCAAGTAAATTATTTTGTCAATGATTATTGACCCCGATAAATGGTGCACATGCCAAATTATACTAACTCAACCTATAACTAGTATAAAAAATTACCACATTACTAAAGTAGTCATAATCTATCTTACCAATCCCATCAACTTAAAAAAAATTAACAATTTATCAAATTCATTAATTTGAACATCCTAAGAAAACATGTTGTCATCAACTTAATATTCTTTAAATAACTGAATCAAAATATTAGTGTCGCCAAATTCAATATTTGCTCCTCTCTTTTTGAATAAAATTATATGCATCCCTCTTTGAGAATCAAATATTCTTGACACATCCAAATTCATCAACAAGGCAGAAAAATGCACCAATAGTTCTTATCCCGACTTCTATCATTGATTTAAGAATTGAAGCTTTATCATCGCACACATTCCTATATGATCTAAGAAGACGTTGATCTTCTGGCCTATATAAATCATGATTATTGTTTTCAATAAAAATTTTCTCCTTCTAATATCCAGCTTCGTCCACTGTAAATCTAATCATAGCCGGACAATCAATTCTAATGTCTGATTTTTAATATTTCATTTAGAAATTAAGATCAAGCATCTTCTTGAAACCAACTTTTGATCAAACAAAGTCTTCGAATTTTTTTTCTCTAGATTTTGGCCAATAAATATGATGATCCTTGCAAACACTAAAATCAACATTATGTCATAATTATAGTAAACCTCCTATGCATCTTTCTCATTCTCATAAATTTCCTGATAAATAAGTAGTAAATACAAATAAATAAGCAGTAAATACTCACAAAAATGTAAACAAGATGCAGTGAATATGCACAAAAGACGTCGTAAAAATACACAAAATATGCAATAATTAAGCATAAAGTACGCAATAAAAATACAATAAATAAGCATATAGCACTCATAAATTACCCATAAAATATGCATAAAGTACACAGTAAATAACATCAAATGCTCAATAATTAGTCTGTAAATATGCATCTAATATGAAAGGGAATACTCAATAAATACTCGTTTGCGTATCATGGGTTTATTTATTTTTTAAAATCCACAAGGGGCCTACATGTTGATAAAAAAAGGTTTACAAGGTCCTTACCCTTCAGCTCACAACTGCTCGAAAGAGCTAGAAATAAATCCAAAAAATAAAAACATATGAGCCGATGGTCTCTTCTTCTAAGCACAATTACACATTAACCTATGTACATTGTTGATAAAAGAGCCCATCTTTGTTAAGTATTTTGGTTTAGGTCTTATTTGAGAAAATATTGAGTTCCTATTGCATTACCACCACCTCATAGAATTTCCATGTTGAATAATATGTTATTCATGTTGCTTTTCAAATTCTTTTGCTGTGAGAGAGTGCTTGACATCATTTTTTGCATACAAAATAAATTGCAAGGAAAAATGGAATAACATGATAGTGCAAGTAAGGTGATGACAATGCAATAGGCACTTAGTATTTGCTAAACCTTCAACATTGGAATTCCATGAGGTGATGTCAATGCAAATAGCTAGATAATTAGCATATACACAGGCACCTATACAACCATCCAATAATTGACTTTATTATGTGGGGAGACTGAATAGTAAGGATTGTTGTGTATTCGTTGTGTATTTGTAAAAACCATACACTGCATTCCATAATAACTAAGGGAAGAAGTAAACTGCGAACCAGCTTATAAAGAGAAGATGGTCGACACATCCCTCCTAAAAATGACATAGAGATAACAATAAAATAGGTCAAACAAGCAATAAAGGACAATTACTAGAAGACTGAATCAAACGACCACCTTCAACCAACTCAACCCCAAGCTTGACAAACTGTAGAGATACATGTTCTAACATAATGACAATAATAAAAACGGTCAAACAAGCAATAAAGTATTATCCATAAAAGACTGAACAAAACGACACCCAATTCAACCAACTAAAACACAAATTATTACTCATGAAAGGCCAAGGCACCCTAGCAAAGAAACAACAAGATACACATAACAGAATTGAAAAAGCAAAAAAATTAGAATATACACAGTAAATAACTAGTAAATATGCACTACACATCCATTAAATATGCATTAAATACACATCAAACATGCAACAAATATACAATAAATACACAATCAAAGATGAAGCCAGTATGCAGTGTTTGGACTTAAAAATTGTGAATTAATTTTAAAAATTAATTAATTACAACACACCAGAATTGAAAAAGCAAAAACATTAAAAAAAATCAATAAATAATTAGTAAATACACACTAAATACGCATCAAACAAGCAACAAAAATATAGTAAATATACAATCAAAGATGATGCCAATATGCAATGTTTTTGACTTTAAAATTGTGAATTAATTTTAAAAATTAATTAATTAAAACACATAGCATAATTGAAAAAGAAAAAAAATTAAAAATATGCAGTAAATAACTAGTAAATACGCACTACACACCCATTAAATATGCACTAAATTTGCATCAAACATGCAACAAATACACACGCAATCAAACATGAAGCTAGTATGCAGTGTTTGGACTTTAAAATTGTGAATTAATTAATTACAACACATACAGATAATGTGGAGTAATGAAATAATTTTTTAAATATGCATAATGGCTACGTTGCTGTAAAGAAAATTTTGAAGGAGTTGAACCTTACCAATAAGTTGGAGTCTATATCTCCTAAACCTAGCTTTCCCTATGACTGCACTTCTTTTAATTGTTCTTCTTCCTGGAGATCTGCATACTGATTTTCAACCTCCACGTCTTGTGAGAATATCATCTGCTCGTAAAAAGAAACGACATCCTCCAGATCATTCTTCATCTTCTTCGTATGCTCGTAAAAAGAAACGTCATCTTCCATATCAATATTAATCTTTATCGACATTTTTTTGTAATTTCTTCTCAGCTAGCATAAAATTTTCTCTAAAAATTTTATATATTGTGAAACTTCGCGGCTGAAATAAAGAAATAAATTGAACTAATGAGGATGATCTTTAGGGCTGCAAATGAGCCGAGTCGAGCCGAGTATGTGAGTGTTTATGTTTGTTCAAGTTTGGTTCATGTTTGTTCGAGCTTTATTGTTTGTGTTCATGTTTGATTCATTTAAATTAATGAGTGTTCATGTTCGTCTCGTTTAGTGCTTATCGAGCTTTAAACAAACAAACACGAATGAGTTATAATCGAGCTCTACTTTTAGATGTTCATTAACTTAACAAACGAGCTTTATCAAACTTCCTAACAAATGATTACATCGAGCATGTTTGCGAACATATTTAACGATTTTTTTAAACTATCAAACAAATACGTTCATGAACATATTTATGAACAACACATTTATAATAAAAGCAATTGTCTATGTAACAAATGCAATGATTTATAAGCAAATCCCATATTCAAAGAATTTTCCTAACAACAGTAGTAACAAAGACAATGATTTATAAATAAATAGTCATATAAAACTATAATTACTTAGACAGCAAGTTTAGTAATATCTGATACTTGCAATAATCTGAAAGAGCGTTCTAATGGAAAGGAGAAACGTTCTAAATCAAATATTATTTATTTTTATCGAGCTTATTCATGAGTTCAAAATCAAACATGAATCGAGCTTTTATCAAGCTTCTTATCGAGTTTAATGTCGAGCTTGTTCACGAGCTTCAAATGATGTTGTTCGCGAACATAAATGAGCCGAACGCATTAGTGTTCAAGTTTGCTTATTTAATAATCGAGTATTTAAAATATTGTTCAAGTTTGTTTATTTAGTTAATTAAACAATCACAAACGAGCTTTAATCGACCGAACAACGAGTAGCTTGCCGAACACTTGGTTCACTTGCAACCCTAATGATCTTTTTGAGCAGGGTTCAGGCTGTAAGATAGAAAAAAAATAATAATAATAAAATCAAATACAGATTGAATATTCATGTGGGTAGGGCTGCAAGCAAACCGAGCCGAGCCGAGTATGTGAGTGTTCATGTTTGTGTTCATTTAATATCAGCTTGTTCAAGTTTGGTTCATGTTTGTTCGAGCTTTATTGTTTGTGTTAATGTTTGGTTCATTTAAATTTATGAGTGTTTATGTTTGGTTCATGTTCATTCGTTTAGTGCTTATCGAGCTTGTTCACGAACATATTTAACGAATTTTTTTTAACTATCAAACAAACATGTTCATGAACAGATCTATGAACAAACATATTTATAATAAAAGCAATTGTCTATGTAACAATGGCAATGATTATTTATATTTATTAATTTTATAGTCAAATATTAATTATTTTTGTCGAGCTTATTCACGAGTTCAAAATCGAGCACGAATCGAGCTTGTTATCGAGCTTAATGTCGAGCTTGTTCACGAACTTCAAATGATGTTGTTCGCGAACATAAATGAGCTGAACACGTTAGTGTTCAAGTTTATTTATTTAAGAATCAAGTATTTAAAATATTGTTCAAATTTATTTGTTTAGTTAACTAAACGATCACAAAGGAGCCCTACTCCAACCCAACAACGAGCAGCTCATAGAACGTTTGGTTCGCTACTTCGCTTGCAAACACGCTCATTGACTCCGCACAGACTAATTTCCGCACAGACTAATTTCTCCGTCGTTGGTCATACAACTATCGATCTTGGATCAGCAATGGAATTGGTTACGGCGATCTCTATGGAGAAGAAAGCCTGAAACCGATATGCCCTACCCAATGCATCCACCAGTTTTTATTTTATTTTATTTCTTCGGATCAGAAATTCCTCGATAGATCTTTCCGTCCAGTCATTAACGCGCACATCGATTTGAAGAAAACGTGATTTTTTTTTTATTGCGAAGCTTTCGGTTTCCGATGAAACCGTCGGCAATGCTCGTTACCAGGCAAAGTAGATTCCGGTGAGTTAGGGGCCCTCGAAAATGAGCCATCATCAAGAAATTCACTCTTCGAGGAACATTCCAGGTTTACTTTTCCCCTTTTATTCCGTCACATTCTTGAATCATTCGTTATTTTGATTTATGTTTGGTCATACCCTTATTGTTTTAATCAATCGGTGGTTTCAGGCAAATTATATCGTAAACTTTGTCTTTGCTTTACATTATTATATTTCTGGTTTGCTTGAAAATGTAATCGATTTCACTCCGCATCAATCTCATTTAAGCTTGTTTAGGAATAAGTTGGAATGACCTCCATGTAAACTGCATTTTAAGCTTCGCAGAAACCTCCATAGATTTCTTTTGCTCTGAAAGATCTGAAGGTTGTGTGAGGTGCTTTGGTGGTCATTGCCATCGATGATCACGTAAAACAACATGCATGCTGCAATCAAAGCATCAAATTAAAGACTTTTAGGCTCAATCATGCATTGTCTGTATATTTGACTCCATACTTCTCTGAACAGTTTTTTCTTTTTTTCTTTTTGGGTAACATCTTACGTTCAAATAACAACTGAATCAGTTATGGGCACGTTTCACAACTGCAGGACCATAAAGTAATCCTTTTGCTACCCTGATCACGATATTAGAAATAGTTGTATAACAAGCTATTTCCAATATTTTTCATGGAGAAATTAATCGTTTGATGCTGCTTTCACCATCTGATCTTGTCATTTGCTTAAGTGGGCAATAATTGTTGACCTTTTGCAAGCATTTATAATTTGTTCACTTCGTTTGAATCATATGGAATGGACAATTCCTCATCAACTACTTGTGAGTTACCTACAACAGGTGATCAGCATGCTTGACTGTGCTATATTTTAGCACCATAGCATTTTTAGTCATTTAAAGATATTTGAGCATATACCTTGAAATCATTTTGATACATTTTCATTTCAACAGGTCATTTGAACCCATCAACGAGGCTGGAAAAGCTGTTGAGTGAACCTGGAAACAGAGTTTGTGCTGATTGTGGGTTTCCAAGTCCAAAATGGGTGTATGCACATGATATCTATACATTCATATATCAGCAAATGTAGAAATTCTCATTTGTTGCGTTAAGCCACTGTTTTACACATACCATCGACTATGATTTTTCTCTCTCACCAAATGTTAACGTGATTAAATTTCCAAGTTGACCAGTCATAAAAAAGCAGAAAAGTGCATTTGATGATATCATAAATGCTGAATGACCTTTCCAAGAAAGCCTTACGAGGCTTGATACAGATAGCACTCTATAATCAATGTTGTAAACATAAATGCAGTAGTAACACATTCTGGGATAGAAGATTCATGCTTTATGTTCCATTAATAGTTGGATATTCACGGAGTGGGCAAGGGATTCTTGAATCTTTAACATGATTTGGAGTCACGCACTCACAACTTTTGCATCAACCATGTGCAACACTACGTTTTAGTCAGCAACCCTGCTGCCATTTTCTCATATGTAGGCCTAAATAGGTTATCAGAGGTGGTGAGATACAGAAAAGTAGGTAGATAATAGTTTATTAGGCGGTTTCTCATGACTTTGACATCCATCATGAGTATGGGAAACCAATGTTTCTTCACGAAAGTATTGATTGTTTACAAATGGTTGAAGACCTAGCAAGATGCTGTTGTTATGATATCCGCTGGTATGATTCTACTTCATTTTCTTAAGTGAAAACATTCGAGTCAAGGGCTGTGAATCAATCAAGGACATGTGGGTTTGATCCATTTTACATGATTGAACATGTAAAATCCATGAGAGTTTGTCAAACCTTGAAAGCACATGCAAGGACATGTGGAGCTGATCTATTTACATGATTCAACATGTAAAATCCATGAGAGTAGATCAAATCTTGAAAATAAAGGATGTAACACACCCTCAACAAGGAATTATTTGTGTCAACCCCATGATGACCCCTTCCCAATCAAACGTAAGATATTTTTGCCAAACTGTTATCTACTTCTAGCTTTGAACACCTTTGGACCAAGTTAACGATCCAATTTGGCTTATTAACTTGAGAGGAAGTGATAATAATACTCTTCCACTACTCACATGCCAGCTAGAACTCATCATTTCATCATAGCCATTTATGTAAATTGACCTCTTATATAGCATATGATCAAAATGACATCTGACAATGCTGTTGTAATTTCCTTTATATATAACTATTCACTATTGCCTCAGAATTGATATAATGAAGTTACTTTTCACCTTACTTTCTCGTTTCTATTCCTAGCTTTGCTTTATGTCATGTGTCCTGAAAAGGCTAAAGTCTACCTAGTCATTCATCACGAGAAACTTGTTTTAGCTCACTAAGTACTTTACGGAACCATTTGAGTAAAATAGCTACTATTGAGTGGATGTTGTGACACTCAATCGACCATTCAGATTCATGTTTGATTTTGTCGACATCGTGGGCTTCGAAAATTTATGCCCTTTTTTTCGAAGAGAGTTATATACTTATATGTTATGGGCCAAATTTTTAAAAGACATTTTAGATTATAGATAAGTACGGCCTAGAGTATTTATCCTCATATTGCAAGGACTTTAATGTATGGTTTCAAGTTTCCCATGGGTGTAAGCCCTTATGATTAATTATTCCTCTCCATGATGAGAGAGAAGTTTCGATTAAGACTAGTCATTAGGTGTTAAATGCTTAGCTCATAATAGTAGCAATTTAATTTTAGGATTGAGAAAATATACTGCCATTAGCTTCAAATGAATGGCTATGGCAATGATAACAAATCCAATTATGATCTTATGTTTATGTTGTCTAAGATTTTCATGGGCACTTGTCTACTTAATTAGTAGATGTAGTTAACCAACTTGACTAAAGAATCATTGTCAGCAGCCATGGGTTGCGTCATCTAAGAAGATTTTTTAGAATTGGATTGGATGTTTGTCTTTATGAAAAATTTATGTTGAAATTAGCTAATAGAGGTCTTTGTGCTTTATTAAGTGCATTGTATGATTCACTACTCAGAGGATTTTTAATCCTTTGCAAAATGTATGGGTTTTAGTTGTGATCGTAATTTAATGGTGTCAATTGGCGAAAAATCACTTAGAGTACCTCAGTCGTAATCGTATTTTTTGTGGTCCTATTTGGCTACAAAATCACCTGCTCAGAGGTTACATGCACGTCCTTACTAGCATGAGATCTTTGAGAATGATAATAGAAGTATGCCTCAAGTGACATTGGCTTTTTATGAGCTAATATTATTTTAACTTTATCGCCCTTGATAAACCGTTGCAGATTGTGGATATATTTTAATATTTGATATAAATATCGGCACTGTGATGCTTTAAAACCTTATATTACATTTTTTTCAAAAATTTCAAAAACCTCATTGTGAACTCTGATAGTCTAATCATTGCTCGTCCAAAAAGACTTGATAGACTTGGATGCAATGTATCCTTTAAGCTCTCACTATTCGTAAAGTTTTTCATGGACTATTGTTTTCTTAATAGTTTGCAGCGATATGCCTTCTTGAAATCTGTATTCTATTTGGTGATATCTGTATCATTAATCTACTTTTCTTATATATTGGACATGAATCAGGTCATTGAGCTTTGGAGTATTTATTTGTATCAAGTGTTCCGGCATCCATAGAAGCCTTGGAGTGCATATATCAAAGGTGTTGAATTTAAGCAGCATATTTATTCTTTATTTGCTTCAATATTGTTCTTTATTTATGTTGTTATAAACCTTTTTTCAATGTTTATCTTGTAGAGTCTATTGAAAATCTTTCCAATTCAAACCCACAAACCAAAAAATTAAACACACAACAAAAACACACAAATGCATGCAAGATATGCAGGAGTAGATAAATTAATATGAGTGTACAAATATTAACCAAACTATAGATGATATTACGCTCAACGATTTTAGCACACACTTGTGAATAATAAAGATAACCTACAAGCTTAACACTATACAAGTGATTAATTGTGTAGATATATAAATGAGAGAGAGGGGGAGGGAGAGCTTATATTCTTATTGGCCAATGGAGGAGGGCTCTCCACCTTAAATATTCTTGTCTTTGATTGCATTTAATGGGATTAATAATATCCCTCTACTTGTTGATGATAACTTGATGTTAATGTTAATGAATTAAATATAATATATAAGTAAATCTAAGCTCCTCCCTTAAAGGATGCTTATGATAAATTAGTTCTTCTCCTAAAAACATGCATCTACCCAACATCATTTATGATATAGATTGACATAATAATTCTTTAATTTAGGGGTGTCCAAATGGGTCTGCAGGTTAGGTTCGGGTTAAACCCTGATTGACCGGGGTATAAACGGGTTGACCCTAACCCCGACCCAGTTTTGAAAACAGGTAAGGATATCCAAACCAAACCCAACCCGTGCGGGTTAGCGGGTTGACCCGACTCGACCCGCAAACCCATGGATGAGTTGTGCGGACTATGGACGTTAGTGGAGCTGTGAGGGTGGAGTTTAGGGTGTGCGGGCAGACCGCAGGCGTTGAGACGTGCTTGTTGGACGCGGTTGCTGGTAGACCGACAGATGCGCTTGCGAGCAGCTGGCTCCTTGGCTTGGCAGACGGCGGAAGCCGAATGGCCGGAAGAGCAGATGACTGAGGGCGGACGCGGTAGTGCATGGCATAAACTGAGTCGCGTGGTTTTCTAAACTGGTCAATCGAGTCACTTTTGGGTTTTCGAGTCAACCCGAACTAGGCTTGGTTTTTTAAACAAGTTGACTTGCTGAACCCAAACCTGACCCATATGTCAAACGGGTTGACCCGAACCCAAAATTTTCTGGGTTGAGTCCGAGTTGGGTTTCGGATTGTGTCAAATATTGACACCCATATTCTTTACCAATTTACGCCATCCGAAGAGTTAACCTTTAATCCAATAGTTTGTGTTACCACAAAATGGCATTCTCCCCTTAAATATTATACTTTGAAAATAAAATGGATGTAAACAATAGAAACAATTTAGAAACAACATGCTTGAAAATAAAATAAATCAACAAATCCTATCTATAATATCAAAATTATCAATTAGCAAAAATTCATTTTTTTTTAAATAAAACACGTGCCAATTAACTAAGGAGATTATAAAATAAATTGCATTGCACTTGCAAAGAAAATCATGAAAATTAGAAGAATTGATTCATATGGAAACACATAGGCTAATCATAAAGGCAAAAATCATTTGAGCCAAATACAATATGGTTAACTGCCATATAAAAATTGAAATTCATGAGTTTATGATCATCCTAACATTTCTTTAAGTATCTCAAGTAATGTTTACCAATGCTAATCATAAGCTAGGTAGCGAAGGCTCATAGGCTCAAACAAAGTTGCATAAATTTGATTACATTGAATGTGTATCATTTCAAAAATAATTTAAGCTAAGTTCTCAAAATTAATTAACAATTCTGAGGCATGGATCAAACTAAGCAAGTAACAAAATTAAAGGTAGACAGTGAACATGAATCATGTGAAGAGCTAAGTGCTACGAAAATCCAAAAGTTATTTATCATTAATCTTATTGAAATTTCAATTTAAAACAAGATGATAATAAATCAAAATTTTATTTTATCTTGGTTTTTTAAATAACAATTAGATTTAAGATTTAAATTATGGTATTCAGTGAGGAGTTGTACTAGAATGATATGTGTGTGATTATAGATAATAGTTTGAATGATAATGTTGTAGAAATTAATATAATTGGAGTAAAATTGTAGCTTTAATTATTATTATTGATGTTAAGATTATTAATATTATAAGTGCTTAAACTTCTCAAGTAGGTTTGGATAATGTTGTAGAAATTAATATAATTGAAGATAGAATTATAGTTTTAAAGATTGCTATTGATGCTAAGATTATTAATATTATAAATTCTTATGCTTCTCAAGTAGGTTTGGATATGTCTAAATTAAAATTTTTAAATGACTCAAAAGAATTAATACAAAAAATATTTCTTGAAAAAGTGTTTTTATTGAAGGAGATTTAAATGAACCTGTGGATAGATAGATAGAAGATTTTAAAAGCATTCAGGATAGCTATGATTTTGGAAAACTAATGAATGCAGTAGGATCATATTAGATTTTATTCTAGTTTATGATTTTGTAATTGCTAATATCTTATTTAAGAAAAGGGAGGAACATTTAATCACTTATAAGAATAAATATAGTAAAACTTAGATTGATTATTTTCTTATAAAAAATATTTCATTTAGATTGCAAAGATTTTAAAGTTATTCCGAATGAAAGTTTATGTACCCAATATTGCTTATTAGTTGTTGACTTTAAGATAAAGTGATGGAACATGAAAAATAATAAAATATTGTCCTAGTATTAGATGGGGATATTTTAAGAAAACTAACAAAATATTTTTGAGAGAAAAATTTAAGATCATTAGAAGTCCATAAGAAGTCTAAGAAAGTAATATGTGATGCGAACAATTTAGCTTTTAATAATTTATATAATATATTAGACATTAAGGAAGGCTAAAGATATATGTATAGTTAGCCAAACAAAGAGATATGAGAAGTTAAGATTTAGTTCAAGTGAAGTGCATTAAGGACGAAGATCAAAAATTGTTTTTATTAGAAGATGATATTCATCAAGGATGAATGAAATACTTTGATAAGTTTTTCAATGAAGCTTGTAAGAGTATGATTGACTTTAGTGAATTTAACACCCTAAATGAAAATAGTGATTTTTATTTTTAGTGGCGTATTAGTAAAACCGAAGTTAGAGAGGCTTTAAAAAAATAAAGTGTGAAAAAACTATTGGACCTGATGACATTCCAATAGAGGTGTGGAAATACTTATGAAACTTTTTCAATATTATTTTAAAGACAAAAGATATTAGATGAGTGAGTTGATTCCTATTTTTAAGACTAAAAGTGATGCACAAGTGTGTTCAAATATAGGGGAATTAAGTTAATGTGTCATACTTTAAAATTATGAGAGAGAGTTGTGGAGCATTGGTTACGATGTGATACTAATGTTTCTTAAAATCAATTTGGATTCATGTTGGGTAGGTCTACTATGGAAGCTATACATTTATTGAGATGTTTGATGGAGAAGTATAGAGAGAATTAGGAGGATCTATATATGATATTTATTGATTTGGAGAAAGCATATGATAAAGTTCAAGAGAAGTGCTATGGAGAGTTTTAGAAAAGAAATAGGTTAATAATGCTTATATTCAAGTCATTAAGGATATGTATGTAAGAGTTGTTAATTGTGTTCAAATAGAAGGTGATTTGATCAAGTATTTTCCTATTTCAGTTGGATTACATCAAGGATCAACCTTAAGCTCATATATTTTTGCTTTAGTCATGGATGTTCTTACTAGACATTTGCAAGAGGTTATACTTGGTGTATACTTTTTGCTGATGATATTCTTCTTGTTGATAAGACCAGAGAGGGAGTTGGAGGTAAACTTGAATTATGGAGGTCAATAATAGGAAGTGAATGCAATTCAATAAAAACTAGAAATCAACTAATAGAAAAATAGAAAGAACACCCAAGAATACTTTTTATTGTATGGACTATAAAGAAAAACATAAGATACAACTGGATCTTTAATTTGAGAGGAAGATAACTAGTACAAATCTATTGAGGTATGGTCAAAACACTATGTTCATGAGATATTGAAATGTGGCAAGTGCGTTGGTGTTGACGCGAAATCTCTGGGTAGTGTCTTATCTACAAACCCATCTGCCTTCCAAAATTTACCTCGGAACTTAGCTCGTTAAAACTCCCTCGCCGAATAAAAGAAAAGCGAGCGGAGGCCGGGGCCGAATTTTCGGAGCCCACAGTTGGTGAGACCAAACGGCATCACCATGAACTAATAGTGTTCCTCATGTGTCTTGAATGCAGTCTTCGGGACATCGTCCTCTCTCATCATGATCTGATGGTAGCCAAATTTCAAATCCATCTTCATGAACACCATCACTCCACATAGCTCATCCAACAACTCATCGATCACCGAAATAGGAAACTTGTATGGCACAGTCTCCTTATTCAGGGCTCGATAATCTACACAGAATCTCTAGCTCCTATCCTTCTTCTTAACTAATAAGACTGTGATAGAAAAAGGACCCACGCTCGACCTAATGATCTTTGCCTCCAACATCTACTAGATTTGCCTCTCGATCTTATGCTTCTAGATATGAGTTTAGCTGTAAGGCTTGACACTAGTCGGTGGCACACCCTCGCTCAAGGTGATGTCATGCTCATGTTCTCTCGGTGGTGGCAATCCTTGAGGTGGTTGAAAGTCCTCACTAAATTGTTGTATAAGCGGTTGCACTAAAAGAGGGATGTCTCCCCCTCCAACCTGATCCCCTCCAAGCTATGCAACTTCACCAAAAATTTCCCCCCACCTTCTATATAGTCTTTACCATGGTTTTGAGAGAAACAATGATTTTGGATAACCATGCATCTCCCATGATTACCACCTTCCTTATCTCTATCATCATTTTCATCGTTTGTGCTCCCCAATTAACCTTGGTGTCTCCCAAGGTCTGCAGCCATTTCATTCCCAAGATGACATCAGTGCTCCCTAATTCCAATGGAAGGAATGACTCCCTCACTTGGACCCCTTGTATGGTCAGTACCACTCCCTACACACCCCTTTTCCTAACTCCACCTTCCCGGTGGCCATCATTACCTTGTAGCACCTATGTCCACCAATTTCACCCCTAATTGTTCCACAATCTAGTTGGAGATGAAATTGTAAGCAACCCTACTATCAATCAGCACCATTAACTCCTTGTCTGCTATGTCTCCCTGCACTTACATGGTATAGTTTGGAGTAAATCCCACTACTTGGTTTAAGGAGACCTCCACCACGCTAAATGCAGCTCTTCTTCCTCCTCCACTGCTGCCTCATCCCCACTTCCCTTTGTTTTCTCGTCATCACAGATGGTGAAAACCTGAAGAGTTCTATCCTTACAGAAGTGCTCC
Source organism: Dendrobium catenatum (assembly GCF_001605985.2). Classification (NCBI taxonomy): domain Eukaryota; kingdom Viridiplantae; phylum Streptophyta; class Magnoliopsida; order Asparagales; family Orchidaceae; genus Dendrobium; species Dendrobium catenatum. Next base: position 1,953,097 of record NW_021319178.1, read on the forward strand.
AGTGTATACCTCTCATCACATCTAAAATATAACCCCTTCACCCTCTTCTCCTATAGATCCATCTTAGTGAGCTTTTTGAAGTTTCCCCTAGGTCTCCCTCCTATAGTGTTCTTCTTCAGAGTCTCCCTAAAAATACTCAGTATTGATTCCTTGGGTGCCAAAAAGGTGGTAGCCATCATGTACGAATCTCCTGAGCTACTGCCTCTAGCCCCTCTCTCCAGGTGCCTCTGATTCTCCACTAACTGGGTGAGCTCCATAGCTTCTCTCAAATCACGAGGCCTTATCACTTTGATCGCCGCCTGAATCTCTGGTTTGAGCCCTTCATAAAGTTCCCTTCAAGTACAATCTCCGAAAGTCGATCCAGTCGGTTTGCAAGGTACTCAAACATCTCACGGTACTCCACCAATGTTCTCTCCTGCATTAGAAAGAAGAATTGCTCATAAAAGTCCCCTCCCCTGCTGGTTCGGAAACGTTCCAATAAGCAGTCCTTAAACCCCCTCTAGCTTTGTATGGGGTTGCCTCATATCCCTCCACTAGTACCATGCCAACGTTTTTTCCTCCAGGCATAGCTCCGCTGCCGTTAGTCTCTCCTCCGTTAATCCATTGATGACAATTACCTTTTCACTCTGTAGATTCACCAATGTGCATCATCTCCCTAAAAAATAGGCATCTTCAGCTTCCTTATCCTCAGATCTCCTTTGCTCCCCATGTTTCCTCCATAAACCCCCATTCCCCAAGGGGTGCCCCCCCTCCTCAAGTGTCCTTCGCTAAATCCCAAAACAACTCTCTCCAATTGAATTTTCCCTACTTGCCGAGCCCCCCACCCCTCTTCTTCTTCCCCCTTCCCCTTGGGCCCCACCCAAAAGGGAGCGGGATTTGTCTAGGCGGAATCCCCCTATTCCGCTTGATATAAACTTTAGCCAATCCAGGAGGGACTGACCCAACCTTGCCCTGTCTTGGAGGGGCCGGTCCATCAGTCAACCTTAGAGTCTAAAGGTTTTCGTTTGAGTAGATCTATAATTGAATATATGGAGTGTAATTTTAGTAGTAATAAATCTAGTGGAGGATTGTGACTTTGGACAATCAAGTCATTACTAAGAGAACACATTTAAGATATTTTGGGTTTATTGTTCAGAGTGATGGTGAAATAGATGGGGATATTATTTGTAGAATTAAAGTTGAATTGTTGAAGTGGAGGAATGTATTGGGTTTGTTGTGTGATATAAAAGTCCCCCTCAAACTCAAGGGAAAATTCTATAAAAATTAATGAGACCTACAATACTTTATGGGGCAGAATGTTGGCCATTAAAAGAGGGGCATACAATTATGTGTTGCAGAGATGAGGAAGCTTGGATGGATGTTTGACTTTACTCTTAGAGAAAAAATGCGAAATGAGCATATACGTGAAAAAATTGGAGTAGCTCTAGTGACAGATAAGATTAGTGAGAGTCTCCTTAGATGGTTTGATCACGTAAAGCGTCGGCCTTCTGTGAAAGTTTGTTAGGAAAGTTATGCCCTTATGAACTAGCCCGAGGCTAACCAAGAGGGGAGGTGAATTGGTGTTTTAAAAATCTTTTAATCAAAAACACAATCACATCCAAAACTAAAATTCACCACAAAGAAAATCAAAGTGCGGAAAAATAAATGCGGAAGTAGAAATAAAGAACATAGAGATTTATAGTGGTTCGGTCAACACGACCTACGTCCACTCCCCAGAGGCGCCCTCCGAGTATTGCACTAAAACTCAGTGACCCTCCTTTTGCTCCCACAATAAGGCGGAGAAGCCTATACAAACCTCCTTTCCACCAACCTAGGTGAGCCAGAGAACCCAACTCCTTTTCCTTCCTCCTGAAGCAGGCAAAGAACCTTGATCATATGCTGAAGCTTACATCTCTAGAACCCCCAAGGACAAGGGACTATGATGGAAGAAGAAGATGTGGATCAAAGCTTGGAGCAACTTTTGTGAAACCCTCTCACAAACCCCCCTCACAAGATCCTCTCTCTCTCTCTCTCTCTCAGGTCAAGACAGCAGCATAAGATCTACCAAAATGTAGAACAAGAGCTCTTAAATAAAAGAGCTTCAGAATAGCTCTTATTTTATACAAACCGACTTTATCGTTCAGCCCGATAGGGATATCGCCCTGGCCGATTAGCGTAAATTTCGCTCAATCAGCCCGATCGGTTTGGGATGATTAGAAGAATTTTGGTCATATCGTCCAGGCCGATATAATATCGTCCTGGATGATTAGTACAATTCTGTGAATATTGTCCAGAAATTTCTCTGAAAGGATGCTGGACGATGAAAAATTAGCTTGATCGTCCAGGCCGATTAGCTCAAATGCGAGGAAAATCGTCCTAAACATCGCTTTGAATAAAAGCTATCTGATGTTGATCGTCCAGGAGTAACTAAGGTATTTTGAACGGATCGTCCCGGCCGATCCTGTGATCGTCTGGGACGATTTGATCGTATCAATCAAGCCTTAATTGCTTTCCTTAATTACCAGATTAATTTAGGCATAATTGTCTGCATCGTCCGGGCCGATGTCCTGGACGATGTCCAAAAATAAAGAATACCCAAATAGATCTGGCGGCTGATTCTTTCTGATTTGAGCCTATCGTCCCGGCCGATACGAAGATCGTCTAGGATGATGTGCTTAATGACGGGTGTCTTAACTACGATGCCTTAATTAGGGTTTCTTTTTTAAGCTGATCGTCCAAGACGATTTTAGGATCGTCCCGGCCAATGTGATCAAAATAGAGAACTCTAATCAATAGACATAAATTTTCTCCCATGTGTGTGTGTGCAAGATTACTTAGCATCTGGAACCACATTTATTACAAATAGACTCAAGAAAGAAAAAGGTTTAAGAACTGACTCAGACCTAGTCTACCCAATCTTGAGCTCGTTCAAATTACAGTCCTGATCCTGTGGACCTGAAATGTTAGTAGGCAAGGCAGTCGTAGTAAAACAGAAGTGTTTGCAATCATCAAAATTCTATTTCTGAAAACATATACGCAACATTCTGATGATGACCTGGTTGAGAGAGTAAATGTATTATATTTGGGCTATGTTAAGAGAGTTAGAAAATATTAAATGACCCTTTTTTATTAGATTTAAATGCAGACTTGATTTTGTTTTGTTTTGAATTTGTACTTAGAGCATGTGTTGAGTCTTAGTTTGAGTTTGTATTTTGTAAAAAGTATGTTAGTGTAAACATTTCTTTTTCTTGTTGTTTTTCTTTTTAATTTATTGCATTTTGAATTAGTTAATTAATTAATTAAGTGAGATTTTAATTGTATTTTAAATTAATCAATCAATTAATTAAAAGAACATTTTTCTTGTTGTGTTTTATTTCAATTTAATTAATGAATTAAAATATTTTTTATGATTATTTATTTAAATTAGTTAATTATTATTTTATGTAAATGAAATTAAAAAATTTCTTCATTACAAATAACATTTTGAACTTATAACTCTTTCAAATTAATTTTTTGAAATGACTCAATTTTTCATTTAATTAATTAAAATAAATTGCTCTTCTTTCTCCCCCTTTTTATATAATTTGATTTTTAAATGCTCCTTATTATTTTTCTTGAAATTTTGGCAGTCTCTCGGTGATACCGGAAGCGAATCACGTCGTCGAAAAAAAAATGGAAACTTAGCACGTCGTCGCAATGAGCGACGAATCAAACCACCACCGGAGCTAAAAGGCCACCGGATACAGAACAAAAGAAAAACAGAGTTCTTGACTCTGGCGGTAAATCAGATTTGATTTATTTCTCTAAAAGGAAAAACTACTGAAATAATACAATTCAGCCTTTAAATAGGCTCAGCTAAAAAAAAAAGACAATTACAGGGAAGATTTATTTACAGAAAAGCCTATAAGCATCAAACAGCTAAACTACTCAGCTCCCTGAAATCGTTCCATCATTCTGCTCACGCCCATCTTCAGCTCCTGCGTCATTCTCCCGGGGTAGAAGACTCAACCTCATAATGTGGGTTAAATCAGCCACATTAAAAACTGCTGAAATGTTGTAACTGCCAGGTAAATCGATCTGGTAGGCATTATCGTTCACCTTTTTAACAATTCGGAAAGGACCATCAGCTCGTGGCTTGAGCTTCCCGTGAGGTCCTGGAGGAAAGCGTTCTTTTCTTAAACGAATCCAAACCAAATCTCCTTCCTTGAAGACCATCTTCTTCCGGTGTTTATTAGCTTGCGACTGGTAACGCTTATTCTGCTTGCCAATTTCTTGTTGTACTTGCTGATGTAGTTTTTGAATCTCCAAACCTCTTTGCTCTCCATCAAGATTGTAAGTGTCTTGTGGAACTAAAGGTGCCAAATCTAATGGAGTAAGAGGATTCCGACCATATACAATCTCAAATGGATTGTGTCGAGTGGACTGATTTATTGACCGATTGAAAGCAAACTCCACTTGGGCTAAAACCAAATCCCACTGTTTGATATTCTTGCCGACGAAGCATCTCAGCAAGTTTCCCAGACTTCGGTTGACCACCTCAGTCTGTCCATCTGTTTGTGGGTGAGCCGCGGAACTGAATTGGAGACGGGTTCCTAACTTGCCCCACAAAGTTTTCCAAAAGTAACTCATAAATTTGACATCTTTGTCAGAAGTCATCGTCTTGGGAATTCCATGTAAACGCACGATTTCTCGAAAATAAAGATCGGCGATGTGGCTAGCATCCAAAGTTTTGTTGCAGGCAACAAAATGAGCCATTTTCGAGAATCGGTCAACTACAACCATGACCGAATCTTTGTTGCGCTGAGTGCGAGGTAATCCCACAACAAAATCTATGCTTACATCTTCCCACGGCGCTTGCGGTATAGGCAAAGGCATGTACAGGCCAGCATTACTTCCCTGGGTCTTTGCGATGCGACAGATACTGCATCGCTTAACATGTCGTAATACATCACGGGATAGCATCGGCCAATAAAACTTGGCTTGTATTACAGCCAAGGTCTTATCTTTACCGAAATGACCCATCAATCCTCCATCATGACACTCAGTGATTATGGCCTGTCGTAAGGATCCTCTGGGAATGCACAAACAGGATCCAAAGAATAAATAGCCTTCCTTGATATGAAATAATTTGTATGGCTGTGTTTGACATTTGTTCCAAATACTGCCGAAATCTTCATCATCTGCGTAAGACTCCTTCAAGATTTCCATACCAACTACCTTCGTTTGCATTACGTGAAGCAACTGATGGCATCGGCTCAGAGCATCTGCAGCCTGATTAAGGGTTCACGCTTTATGTTTGATAACAAAGTTGAAAGCAGCTAAAAATTCAGACCAAACAGCATGTCTACTCCTCAATTTGGTTTGTGAGCTCAGAAACCGCAGGGCCTCATGATCAGTAAAAAGGATGAAATCCTTCGCCAGTAAATAATGGCTCCAATGATGCAAAGCCCGGACTATGGAGTAGAACTCCTTATCATACGTGGAGTACTTCTGTCTCGATTCATTAAGTTTCTCACTGAAAAAAGCTATAGGATGCTTATCTTGGCTCAAGACCGCCCCTATCCCCACGTTGGATGCATCACATTCAACTTCAAATACTTTGTTAAAATCTGGTAAAGCCAATACTGGAGCTTCTGTCATTCGTTGTTTTAACAGTTCAAAGCTCCCTTGAGATCTAATTGTCCAGCAGAATTGATCAGATTTCAGTAATTCGGTGAGTGGAGCTGCTATGGCACTGAAATTGCATATGAACCTTCGATAGAACGAGTCCAAACCATGAAATCTCCGGATGTCGGTGAAGGACTGTGGTGTTGGCCAATTGGTGATAGCTTCTATTTTCCGAGGATCTGCTTCAATACCTGCTGCAGAAATCACAAAGCCCAGAAACTCCATTTTTCGGTCTAGGAAGCAACACTTCCCAGGATGAGCAAATAACTGTTGCTCCCGTAGGAGTAATAATACTTGTCGCAAATGATAAATATGATCCTCGTAATTACTACTATAGATCAATATATCATCGAAGAATACAACCACGAATTTGCACAAAAAAGGTTGAAATACCTGGTTCATAAGCCTCATAAACGTACTTGGAGCATTGGACAATCTGAATGGCATCACTGTCCACTCATACAACCCATCACGTACCTTAAATGCTGTCTTCCACTCGTCGCCAGCTCTCAACCTGATTTGATGGTATCCACTCCGTAAATCAATCTTTGAAAACACCTTGGCACCATGTAATTGATCAAAAAGATCATCTATGCGAGGAAGTGGAAATCGATAACGAATATTAATTTTGTTAATTGCCCGGCTATCTATGCACAACTGGTAAGATCCATCTTTTTTTGGAACTAATAAAGATGGGACGGCACATGGACTTACACTGGGCCTAATGAAACCTTTGGACAGTAATTCCTCAAGTTGTTTCTGTATCTGCTCATGTTCATCCGGCCTAAGGCGATATGAAGGCCTGTTAGGAAGTATAGACCCTGGAATTAATTCAATTTCATGTTGAATGGATCGCAAAGGTGATAACCCAGCGGGCACTTCATCTGGAAACACATCGGCAAATTCTTCTAAGAGTTTCATGATTTCTGGAGAATACTTGATTTGTGAGCCAGCAACTTCCTTCAATATCAACAAGTAAAACATGGAATTCTCCTGTATGGTCTTACGGCACTGAGAATAATTCAACAATAATTCTTCAGAAGTGATTCGTTTAGGCTCACCGTCTAAAGGAAGTAACACCATAGAATTTCCTTCATATGGGAAGGAATAAGTATTTCTGGTACCGTCATGAGTAGTTTGACGATCATACTGCCAAGGTCTCCCTAATAACAAATGGCAAGCATCCATAGGAACAACGTCGCACCAAACTTGGTCTTGGTATTGTCCGATTGAGAAGGAAACTAAACAGCGCTTCGTGACTTTAACTACACTTCCCTTTTGAATCCAGGATAATTGATATGGTGCAGGGTGTTCTTCGGTTTTGAGCTGTAATTTATCCACCATTTCACAGGAGGCCACATTCTCACAACTTCCACCATCGACAATTACTTGACAAACTTTTCCTTGAATAGTACACCTTGTTAGGAAAAGATTATGTCTCTGCTCAGGAACACCCTTTTGGGTATTCAGCAACCTACGAATGACCAATAACGGTCCATCATCCGCTGGAATAGCCAACGAACTTGAAGAGATTTCATTAATTTGACAGTTTACTTCCTCCACATTGCCTTCTTCTACCCCATGTTCTTCTTCTTCAAGAAGAGTGACTATGCGTCTGTTCGGACAGTTTGCGGCAACATGTCCAAATCCGTGGCACTTGAAACATTTTCGGGCTGGATAACTGACGTCATTAGACACTTTCTGGTTCGTCTTGACTGGCTCCATGTTTTGACTGGTGCTCCGAAATTGTGGATCATTCTTGATTCCCCCTCTATCTCTACTGGTTTCCTTATTTGGCCAAGAACTTTGCCATTTTCTTGAACGATTTTGCTGTTTTTCCACTTTAAGAGCCAAGTTGACGACATCCTGAAAAGTCCAGTAAGTCTGCAATTGCACTATCTGGCTAATGGCGGGATGAAGTCCCTTTAGGAACCTTGCAATAGTGTTCTCCATTGGCTCAACTAAATCACATTTGAGTGACAATTGCTCAAATTCTGCCAGATATTCTTCAACTGTCTTCTGATTTTGTTGAATTCGGTGCAGTTTCAAGAACAAATCTTGTCTGTATTGATCCGGTAAGTATTTCCTCTGAAGTTCTTTCTTCATTTTTGTCCAACTAACAATCTTACTTCTACCTTCCCGCATCCTGGTTTTTTTAAGATTCTCCCACCATAATGACGCATTCTTCTTTAACTTGATAGCCACAAGTTTTACAATGCGATCTGGGTGTATCTCCTTAAACTCCAAGATTCTTTCCACTGTATGAAGCCAATTCAAGAATTCATCCGGATCTAATCTTCCCTCAAAATCAGGTAATTCGATTTTAATTCCACCATCGTCCCGGAAGGTTCTTCTTGTGCGACCCTGTGCTCTCTGCGCTCCTTCTTCTTCACTGGATGAAGTATGGAAAAAGGGGGTACCTCTGCTCCACCTTCTTGCTGCTCGCCTTCATCTCGTCGTTCATACTGTTCTAATCTTTTTTGCAACCTCTGTATTTCTCTTTGCAGCTCCTCTACTACAACCTCCTGTACTGGACGTTGTTGATTTCGACGAGGAGGCATGACTGGAGCTCTGATACCAAAATGATACCGGAAGCGAATCACGTCGTTGAAAAGAAAATGGAAACTTAGCACGTCGTCGCAATGAGCGACGAATCAAACCACCACCGGAGCTAAAAGGCCACCGGATACAGAACAAAAGAAAAACAGAGTTCTTGACTCTTGCGGTAAATCAGATTTGATTTATTTCTCTAAAAGGAAAAACTACTGAAACAATACAATTCAGCCTTTAAATAGGCGCAGCTAAAAAAAAGACAATTACAGGGAATATTTATTTACAGAAAAGCCTATAAGCATCAAACAGCTAAACTACTCAGCTCCCTGAAATCGTTCCATCATTCTGCTCACGCCCATCTTCAGCTTCTGCGTCACTCGGGATCCCCTCCCCTCGAAGGGAGATTGGGACGCACTTGCCATTATTTTTCTCGCTCGGATCAAAGATACAACAGTGTTAAGTCATCAAATTATAATAATCCTGCTCGGATCAATGATACAATGGTGTGAGGTCTTTAAATTAAACATTCTTGCCTGGATTAAAGATACAACTGTGCATGTCTTCAAACTATTGGGTACCTGTTGTTTCTTAGTTTATTTTATTTATATTTTTTAATTTTATATATAAATTCTTGAAAATTCTACAGCCTCTCGGCTTCCCCTTCGTGCGAAGAGAGGTTGGGACGATACTTCCCGTTATTCTTCTTGATCGGATCAAAGTTACAATGGCGTGAGGTCTTCAAATTATAATCATCTCGCATGGATCAAAGATACAATGGCGCAGGATCTTCAAATTGAACATTCCTATGTGGATTAAAGATGTAGCGAAGCATGTCTTGAGATTTGAGGGTACCTATCTATTTATTGCAAAATTGTATTTAATTATACCGACAATTTATTTTAATCCTTAAATGTTGGTTGGAGTCGGTCTGCATGAACAGAGCAAAGACAGACATTTTGGATTACTGTCTTGAACTAAAGCAGACGAAGAGTAGGCAATGCATTGTTTCGTTTTGAGTAATAGGCACGGGTAATTGAGGCATTTCACACACAGCGTGCGAGACATAATCTAAGGTCTATTTTTTGTTTCATTTGTTTTGTATAATCCGAATAAAGGTTCCCCTTTCTCAAACGTTGTGTTGTGTTTTTTTGATCCGGGCAGGTTGATTGTAATTTGAAGATATTGCGCTTTTGTATTTTTGATCCGGGTGAGAAGAATAATGACAAGTGTTGTCCCAACCTCCCTTCGCACGGATGGGACTCCAGGAGCCTGCTGAATTTTAAAGGAAAATAATAAGGAGCATTTAAAATTTGAATTATATAAAAAGGGGGTGGGTAAGAAAGAAGAGAATTTTCTTTTAATTAATTAAATGAAAAATTGGGAGCCATTTTAAAAATCAAATTGAGAAAGTTATTAAGCTTAAAATGTTATTTGTAATTAAGAAATTTTTAATTTCATTTAAATTAACTAATTTAAATAAATAACCATAAAAACATCTTAATTAATTAAATTGAAATAAAACACAACAAAATATGTCCTTTTAATTGATTAATTAAAACACAATTAAAACCTCTCTTAATTAATTAATTAATTCAAAATGCAATAAACTAAAAGGAAAAATAACAAGAAAAAGGAATATTAACACTAACATACTCTTGTACAAAACACAGACAAACTTAAAACTCCAAACAAAACACAAACTCAAACAAATTTTAACTCAGCACAAGTTCTAAGTACAAACTCAAACAAAACTCTAAAGAGCAAAACACCTAACAAAACCCCAAACAAGCTCCAATATGTGCGGGCTCCAAATACCTGTAAACAAATAAGCAAAAGCAAAATTAGTACCATGGCTCTGATTAGGTTTATTTTATACACGTTTGAGATAAAGCAGTTAATGGTTTAAAAAATCATAATAAATTCAATTTTAATTGAAAATATATCATGAAATATATTGCATGGTATGAACTCGATGAATTAATGTATTAGAAATTTAGTCCATATTCATAATGTATAATATAGGTACTATATTAATCTTAAATAATACATAATTATTATGAATTTTTAAATATATCATTTAAGCTTGAAAAAATTTGATTTTTTTTGTGTAGGATTACATATGTTCTAATAAACTATCATAAAAATTTCATGCAAAATAAAAATTCTAGAACTATAAAATAGTTCATAATATATAAGCTAATTAGCTTTAATTAACATAATTAAACATGATTGACATGTAATTTATAAATTAATAATATAATGTATGAAACTTAAGCTCACATAAATTAATAATATTATAAGTAATCAATTCTAGATGAAATAAAGTTGTAGCTCATGTTTATTAATCATTATATGCAAATAATAAGCACCAATGAATTAAATATAGAAAATAAATCTGAATTAATTCCTACAAATCATAGATAATTCTAGATTAATATAGAAACATAATTTAGATCAATTCTAGCAAATAATGTAATTCTTTTTAGGTTTGTGTTCATCATTTTTGAGGTCTTGCTGAATCCAACTTTATCAATTTACAATAAGAAATGCATAAAACTCGACTGACTTAGACAGACTTGCATGAACGTTTGCATTTGAATTTTTTTTACTTGAACACCTTCAGCTCTCTTCCAAATAGCAAATACTCGATGCTAGTCTAGTGCCATATAGTAATCACCTCCATGGTTGGCTAATAAGGATTTACTAGAAAGAAAACACTTATCAGGGTCAACCCATCTTATATTAATTATTGATTAGATTAGAGCTATAGCACTTATAAAAGACTTGGCCTGTAAACTTAGATGTCGTGCATCTGGATGGATTTAGGTAGATGGATTTTTGGCTGTCTTGGTTCTTTTCTAACTAAAAAAAAAAAAAAAAAAAAAAAAAAAAAAAAAAAAAAAAAAAAAAAAACTAAAAGGAATTGTACTATACACTAAATATTTGGTATATGGCTTCATGGTGTTCAGGCTGAACTGCATGAGTTTCTCTATCTCTCTCTCCTTCCACCTGATATATAGGCAATAGTTCTCTTCTAAACATTGCATGTCTTCATGCCTCATCCTTTTCCTCTCCGTCATCCCTCATTTACAAATACTCAACTTCCTCCGCAAATGTGAGCATCATCAGGAATTGAATACATGGAGATCTTCTACCCATCCTTAGCATGGTTTATGTGTTTCTGTAAATGGGAAGCTACTATGGTGATTTCATCCATCACTCAGTTGGATCCATCCTGAAGCTCTAATACCTTTAGCAAGCTCAGAAAATATGTGATTGATAGTTTAATAACGTTGATTCTTAATTGAGTTGGAACAACAGAGGGGTTCAAGAGTGGTTAACTGCTGATTTTGGAAGATATTGGGGAATAGGTGCAGTGTTGGAGGGTGGACTTGCTGCTTGCAGACGGAAGGATGATAATCTAACATTCCAAGCGTCAGGGGTAAGAATTAGAAAAACATTCTGTAATAAATAGTAGAGGGAAACATTCAGCATATATGAGAAGGTACAAAAACATGTCTCAGCCAAAAAACCATGATCTCAAACTTATTTGATTAATTGATATTAAACATTCTTTGATGATCAGTGTGAAAGAAAGAACTGAATCAAAATGCAAGTTGTGCTAATGACAGCTACAAAAATTTGTGCAAGGATGGCAATTTGTTATTTTTTCTGATATTGAACAAAGTAGGCAGTTAAACAGTATGGTATCTTGATATCTTCTTCAGGTCTTGTCCGTGAATCTTGATGAATGGACGGATCATCAGGTTGACTCTGTAATTGATGCCGGTGGAAATGCTGCTGTAAATATGAGATATGAAGCTTTGTTGCCTGATAATATTAAAAAACCAAAACCTGACGCATTGATAGAGGAACGTGCTGATTTCATCAGGTAAATTCTAACACCGTAAAATAATACAATCTTGCTTGAGGAACATATTTATTGATGCATACTGGCTTGGAAATCTTGGCTTATAATTATTGCACATACTCCAAATTTATTTGGATTTTTCCGTTGATCTCATCAGATGAATTCTAAGAAATTTCTTTTGAATTTGGTGTTTGAGCGTTCAATTTTATGATTTTTGTGCATCATTATTTTACTTAGGAGAAAATATGAGCTTCAACAATTTTCAGCTAAACATCCTACATCTGCATCTGCATCTTCAATATCATCAAGTTTGAGCTCATCAGCGCAGAGCAATGTTCCTAATAACAATTACTTGAGCTCATCAGCGCAGAGCAGTGTTCCTAATAACAAGTACTCTGAAAAGAAACGCATGAGTATCCGGTATGGGCTTAGTCAAGCATTCAGAAACAGTTGGAGAAAAAAGGAATCTGAACAGAAACCAGTCAAGATGATGGTATCAAATATGTAGATCTTTTTACATCTATCAATCATGGCTTGATCTACTTCAATCAGTTTCAGTTTCTTATGATGATTTATATTTTCTTAATCACTTGACTTCAACAACAAAGCAAACTGTTGCAGATGGGGATGGTTGAATTTGTCGGTTTGATTAAGGTTAATATAATAAAGGGTACCAATCTTGCTGTTCGTGATGTGGTTACTAGTGACCCTTACGTCATTTTAACTTTGGGCCACCAAGTGAGAATGGTTTGAATACACTGATCAATTTGTACTGCTTTCTGCTTTAAAGTTAATTAGTTTCCATTTGGTGCAGACAACAAAAACACGAGTGGTGAAGAGTAATTTAAACCCAGTATGGAATGAACGGGTGATGTTTTCAATTCCAGATCCTATTCCGCCCCTGAAGCTGGTGAGCTTTCTGTTTTGTATTTTAAAAAAAAAAAAACTCAAGAAATTTACTGAGGATGTGATAATAATCACCTAAACTATCGCTTTACCTATGATTTATCTTTTTTGGTATTTTACTATTTTTTCCTGAAATGGAATATTCTCTTCACTAACATGCCATTCTACACGCGATTCATCATCTCCATATGGATTTCAATCCGCTATCTCAATTTGAGTATGGGATTTATACCACCCAAGCAACCCTTTATAAGCATTTCACCTCCAAGCTGTTTCAACTTCATATGCTCTTTTCCACTCTTCTTGTCAAAGGTTAAAACAAGTAGAAATAAATAGAGAGAGTTTCTTTGTTGCTGAAAATTTAGAATAAATCATTTTGTCAACAAATTATCATGGCCCAACTAATAGAGCAAGATCAAAGGTCAAGATGAAATTAGCAGCTATGAGGCCCTCATCACAATATCAAGATCAAGGGCCAAGTGAGATTCTTTCAACATGAAGGATAAAAGAAGTCAAAATTTGAAAATATTTGAAATTGTATACATGATTAAAATTTTAGTTTTTAAAATTTAAAATCTTTCCCTCTATGTGGGATGCTTCATTTATTTATTATCCCTGTTTTATTATTGTACTTTCCTTGTTTAGAGGCCAATAGGGTTGCCCTCCTTCATTGGGAGTGGAATTGGAGTACTGCTAAATTCACTTCCTTGGATTTGAAGTTTTCTCTTAGTTGTTTTAAGTGTTAAGCATTAGAACCCGATGTAATTGTTTAAATATTTGCTTTGTTGATTTAAAAAGAGTTTATGGTATTTTGATAAAAAATTTTGAGTGATAACTTTTGGGTTTTGTGCTTGGAGGCGACTTCTCTTGGATTTGTGTGCTTCATATCCAACCCCTCTTGGGTTCTTCTTAGTGGAAGCCCTACGTATCCCTCATCTCTCTCTCCATGCCATCTACACATTCCTCAAAGCCTCATCCTACAGGTTTTCTCCACCTCCAGCAATAAATTATTTTTTTGAAGCCTCTTACAATGGGGTGGCCACAACTAAGGCATTTTTTATTTAGTCTTTCGGTCTTTTCACCACCCTCCATACTCCATACCAAAAGCTCCGTATTACATCATCACACACTCTAATATTTCCAAACCTCTCTAGCCCCCAAAGACACCATCAGACCTATTCAATCACATTTTTCTAGCTGAATCAGCCCAAACATTGTGTAAGAAATGTTTAATATTAAAAAAAGTACTATTATTTAAAAATTATAGTTAATAAATAATTTAATTAAAAAATGATTAAAATACCCCTTGATTTAACACCATTAACCTCAAAATTTGATGTTAGGATAAAAAATGTTTCTTTTTGAAGGAGTTGAGAGATCAAATTAGTCTGAGAGGGACCATTTTTATTTTTATTTTTGACTTTTTTTTAGTGCTATCCAATTATAAATTTTATGGAGTAAATTTTTGCAATGCTAAATATACCGTTATCTTCCTCATATGCATGCCACGAGTCCTATTCGCCATCCACTCATTCTAACCTACCTCCATTCCATTTCTCCCGTCACCTATCCCTTAACCTGGCCGTGCCTGGAAACATCTAATCATTACTTCCCCATATATGATTATCATTGAATAACCTGACACATTAAATTTTCAGTTGCTAGATTCGTCAAACAATAATTTGATTGAGGAAATTCAATAGATGGATAAAAAATTCATATAATTTTCTAGTAATACTCAGATCGAGAGTGAAAAAGATAGAGGAAATGAACAGATTTAAAAAATAAATCGAACGGAGATCTACTCAAGGATCTTAGATACATTTATACTTCATATATTATACAGTTAGTCCTTTAAGTTTATTGATTTGACAGCAAGTATACGATAAAGATACCTTCAGCACAGATGACAAGATGGGAGAAGCTGAAGTAGATATCCAGCCACTTGTTGCAGCAGCCAAAGCATACGAGAACTCTTCAATCATGAAGGCAACGCAGCTTGGAAAATGGCTGGCTACAGAGGACAATACCTTGGTCAAGGACAGTATAATCTCCCTTGTGGATGGCACAGTAAAGCAGGAGATCATCCTCAAGCTTCAGAATGTTGAGCGGGGTCAGATAGAGATGGAGCTTGAATGCATTCCCCTTAGTCAATAATGGCTGAAACTTGGATTTTTATTCAGTGAACCTTTTCCCTATTTTTATTTGTATTTATAGGTTATAGGAAGAACCAATCATCCCTCTTAACTAGTAAAGATTTGGTGATAATAAAAAGTTTGTAAATTATATATTTGATTTGTACCTCATAATGTCTTCCATTATATCTTTACTGTTTGTTTATTGATTTAGCTGTGAAATTTAAATTTGCATTTTAAAGTATTAGGTTATATTCCCTGCAATCCAAATCAGATTCAAGTCATGTTCGTCACCGTTTAATGTGCAAGTTTATGTCCAAATTTTTCAAGTTACCTACTTTCAATCAAGTTCAAATTCAGCCTGCTGTCATTTGATTTAAATTCAAGTTATTCTTAATCGTTCAAATTCTGTATAGGCCCCATATAATTGTTTAAGTTTTGTGCGTCTATACACTGAATTTCAACAGCCTCCCAACATCCCCCTCATTTAGAGGAAACTACAAGAATCTTATCTTGTCTGTCACGTCAAAAAAGACGTGCACAATCGGTCTCGAGCGACACTGCGGCTGTAGTTTTTAACCCCACCACCTGGATAGTGCAAATCAAGCTCCTTTGGGAAGAACAAATGCTAACATGCAACAGGGTGGATAATAATAGGTATATTGTATTAGATAGAGGCTACAACAGAAGGCCTCGGCCTCCACCGCCACCTGACTATGGCCATTACTAGAGCTTCATGAAGGATATGACCAATTGCCTACCTGCAGCACAGTGAGCATTATTCAAATTTTTTTTATTCAAGAGCATTTTAGCGGAACTGGATGTAACATTTGACTGTAAAATTTGTATTTGTAACATTTGCTTGTCTTCAATTGGATTTATTATGTCAATTTGATTTTGGATAGACTAAATGCTTATAGCAAATTTATAATATGTTTACTACACTAAAAAATGTTTTTTTCATTCACAGTCCCTCACTCCATCAAAAATCTTGCTCCAGTTCTTTGGAATTCGAAGCTCTCAATAGAAACTTTCTGGGTTAGTTTAACAGAGCATTACAACACACATCCATTTGTAGAAGGTAAAACTTAATTAGGAGGAAAACACACTGTATTCATTCTTAGGAGCTCGCTATGAAGAAAATGCTGATAACAATACTTTTTTTTTTTTTTTTGCTGATAACAATACTTCCTCATAACAATACTTCCTCTTACAATACTTTTTTTTTTCTATTTTCTTGGGCTGGGTGAATGTTAGAAGAGTGGCCCAAGCTAAGCGAAGAAGCTCACCAGAGCAAAGGTCGTGTCGGTTCTAAGGAGGATGAGCTCCCTGCGGCTTTTGGAGCCCGGCTGGTTCTTGTTCGCAATGAATGCTACTATATTTGCTTGCAAGAGATGCTATTATATATGAAGAATTATTTTTTTTTATATTTAAAAACATAAAACCATATTTTGGAAAATGTAATGTATTATCTAGAATTTCAAATTGCTTAGAATGAATTAAATATTTATTTCTCTCATTTTAAATTTCTAAAATTATGGAAATTCCCTCCACATTAGATCAATGTCACATAGTGATTGATCAAAAAAATAATAATAAATTAATTTGAAATTCAAATAATTCATAAAATAAAAATGGCTATAAGGCTTAAAAAATAAAATTCCCTTGTTCTCAAGGCCATTTTAAAATAATTAAAATTGAATCAAAATCATCCCAATTATAAATTAAATAATTTTTTAATTGCCTTAATTTTTAAAACTCTAAGAATTCATTTTAGTAAAATATAAATTACTTTGTAAGATTGTCAATTCAATATTCATTCACTAAATTCTATGAATTTAGAATAATTTTGATGAAGCCAAATCTATCATTATTGTTTTGAAAATTAGAAATATCAATTCACCCAAAAATCATTAATCATTAAATTTAATGAATCGGTTTAATTTAACAAAGTCAAATATTTTTTAATTTTTTGATTAATTCAAACTTAAATTCACCCTAAAGTCTTAGCTCACTTCTTATGATTCGTATGATTTGAGCAAGTGGTGGAGCAGGCAGCCATCGTGGTGGAGCAGGCGGTCACCGTGACCAGCATGATGGAGCACAATGTGACGACGGAGGATGAGCAGCCATAAAAGCCGAACGAAAAGCACCAGAGAAGATGACGATACAGTTGGGCGGCGTCTCCCTAGGTATCTCTGTCGCAATGATAGTAGCGTTCATTGCCAACAAGAGATCCAGAAGCCGCATGGAGCTCATGCTCCTTAGAACCAGCGCAGCCTTTGCTCTTTTGAGCTTCTTGGCTTGGGCCGCTCTTATGATATTCATCCAGCTCAAGAAAATTGAAAAAAAAAAAAATTAAGAGGAAGTATTGTTATCGAAATTTTCTCCATGGCAACCGGCGTCGTGCTCCTCAGCATGAACGTCGTGGTATAGCTCTCAGTAATGGATGTAATCGTTCTCGTAGAAGCGAGGCAATATAGTATGTGCTTTTCTCCTAATTAAATTTTACCTACTAAATGATTATGCGTTGTAATGCTCTGCTAAAGCTAAACTAGCGCAGAAAGTTTCCATTGAGAGCTTCAAATTCCAAACAACTGGAGCAAGATTTTGATGGAAGTGAGGAACTGTGAACGAAAAAAACAATTTTTAGCGTAAATAAAAAAAGTTGAATAATGCTCACTGTGCTGCAGGTAGCCAATTGGTCATGCCCTCCATGAAGCTCTAGTAATAATGGCCATAGCAAGGTGGCGGTGCAGGCCGAGGCCTTCTTTTGTACTCTATATCTACTACAATATACCTATTATTATTATCCACATGTTGCAGGTTAGTGTTTGTTCTTGTCAAAGGAGCCTGTTTTCAATTTCAACCAAAGAAAATGAGGCTCTTCCATCGATTAGTGAGAGAATTGCTTAATGATATAATATTCCAATCATCAGACCTTATTAGAGGACACAAACCAATCGAGAATGAACAACTTCTTAGGAATTGAGAGGCAGCTAGAATTGAGACAATGAACAACACTTGGGCCTATAGTCATCACAAAGTGCATGAGGGTGGTGGATAAGAAATATTACGTACGTGCAGTGTACAGATGCAGTCGGAAATCAAGCCGGACATATCACATCACCCAATGCACATTGCATTAGATGACGTGACGTGTGGACTGGCATTCAGACATATTCGAACACCGCATAAAATAATCTCTCATAAGGCTGAGCTTTTTTGGAATGACCTGTCAGATACTCTACTGGCTTAATATCATATCCCTTTTCATGCAGGGAGTTGAGTTAATAGAGCTCAATATCATTACTTCTCATTTTTAATAGAGCTAAAGGCTTATGTTATTATAGCCATCAAACTATATAGTAAAAAAAAATATAAGAAAATTTTATGTCATAAAACTATATAAAAAATTACGGATACTTTTTGAAAAAGGGTTATTATAATTAAAAATAAATAAATTGTTAGTAAAAAATATATCTTGATAGGCAAATTTGTTAAATATTATACCATTTTATAATATGAAAGTTGTAAGGAAATATTTATCTGATTTTTATAAATTGAAAAAAAATATAATACTTAAAATAATTCACTACAGGAAAAACGTCAAACACCGGCGGTTTTTTCCGGCGGTTAAGAAGGCAAAGCCGGCGGTTTTAAATTTTACCGGCGGTTTTTCGGCGGTTCTTAAAACGCCGGAATAATTGGCGTAGGAAACTTTTACCGGCGGCTTATTACCGGCGGATCTGTTAGGAGGCGGTTTTCCGGCGGCGTATGCCGCCGATGACTACCGGATTTGTAAACGGCGGTTCTCCGGCCGTTAAAGCCGCCGGTTATATTACCGACGGCTAACCGGCGGTCACTTTACCGACGGTATGCCGGCGGTTAAAGAGGCCGTCGTGTGTTCGCTTAACCGTCGGTAATATTTTAAAACATTTATTTGAATTATTCTGTTAGATAATTACAATCTTAAAAAAAAATACCTTGCAACTACCAAGCATTCATAGATAAAATTAGGGGACGAACCTCTACAAAAAGATATGTGGTGATGAGAGAAAAGCATTTCTTGGAGATTGAAAGAGAGGTGGTGAATTCTAATGAGCATATAAGAGTGGTTATATATATAGGCAAAAGAATAGAGTATTATAGAAAATAATATTCTTCATAATGAGGATATTTTTATAATAATAATGATCATAAAATTTTACTATAACTATTACACATTTTTAATATTCATATGGAAGTGAATAATTCTAATTAACTCTAACAAAAAAGCTGTCTAGGTTCTAAATGTTTCTGTTTTGAGAACTGTCGCATGGTTTTCTAGAATAAGGAGATGGTCTTCATTGGTTGTGTCGAAGGGAAGGATTGGTTATTGCATGGGTTTAGGTAGGGGTGTCAAGTCAGGTTCGGGTCGAACCTGAAACTGACCTGACATTGTTCGGGTCAACCCGAACCCGAACCCGACCCGATTCGGGTCCGGGTCAACCCGACCCGACACGAATGACCGAAGTTGACCTAAAATTGCTAGTTTTCGGGTCAAAATGGGTCAATCTCGGGTTTCCGGGTCAAATAGGAGTTTTCGTGTCAATTTCAGGTCAATTTTGAGTTACTGGGTCAAACCGAACCTAGCCTGATTTTTAAAACTGGTTGATTTGTTGAACCCGAACCCGACCCGTTTCGGGTCCGAGTTGACCCTAACCCGGATTTTTTCGGGTCGTTTTCGGGTCGTGTTTCGGGTCGTGTAAAAAATTGACACCCCTAGGTTTAGTTGCTGGCTCTTCCTTCTATTTTAAGTATCTTCTTATAATGAAATTTAATATCTCAACAAGATGAATGCATCGACGTCACCACTAAAGATTTGATTTGAGTCCCAATAAATCCAAATCAAGCAACTAAAGCATACTTAAAAGCTTCAATACATCAACTAAGGGATCAAATGTTCTCCAATCCAAGTGTTCTAATAGTCAAATCGAGCGGCTCAATGAGGAGAATCTTGCGAGGTCAATATCTTTTGGTTTGAATATTATTAAGAAATTCAAATATTTGATAAATAATCTATCATTAATAGGATCAATATAGACTGTATGATAGAGAGTTTGAATAATATTCAAATTGATTAAAATACACCTCTCAAAAAAACCTATGTTACACATCAGTGCAGCACCACCTGGATACTGCAAATAAATGAAAAATAATCTTAGGTAAATCTTCAATAATATAGAAGTGCCGGACAAAATAATAAAAATATTTTTTTTATATCACATTTTTCAAACTAACAACAAAGTTCTTAGGAGAAAATTTTGATAGAGATATTTTTTAATTTTGTTCCAGAAAAAAGAATTTCTATTTTCAACTCTTTTACTAATTCCTTATAAGATATGTAGATATTTTTTTAGTAAAGCTTCTAACTCCTCACATTTCTCAAGGATGGGTGTCAATATTTAACACGACTCGAACCTGACATGAAAATTCTAGGTTAGGATCAACTCGTTTGCCATACGGGTCAGGTTTGGGTTCAACAAATTGACCCGTTTTGAAAATCGGGTCAGGTTCAGATTAACCAAAAAACCCGAAAGGAAATAACGATAGAATAAATAAATTTTTTTCTATGTTAAAATCAATTCTATCAGTTAAAAAGAAAATAATGATAGAATAAAATGAAACAATCAAACAAATGTGCCATGCATCAATTATTTCTAAGATTATCAAGTCTTCTAATTAAGAGCCCTCACTTTGATACCAATTATAAAAAAAAAAAAAGGAAAGGGGGTAAATTGGCTGTGCTACTAATAATTTGCTCAAAAAAAATTGATTATGGAATTCTACCAATTCAAATGATGTGGTATTTATAGGCCTAAAAAATAAATCTGAAATATATATATATATATATATATA